>NW_006295915.1:22410-24381 GCF_000327345.1 Myotis davidii
GTCTGCAGCCATCCTGGAGGGGAGAAGGCCGCTGGCTGGGCATAGCTTCCTCTGTCTGGGCAGCACCTGGGGCTTCAGCTGCCCAAATCCTAACATCTGAGGATGGGGGGGCACTGGCGGGAGACAGCGGGACGGGGGTGGTGGGTTGCGGGTCAGTGCAAACTGAAGCCCATGTTCAGTCCCCTCAGCAGAAAGGGAGCATCCTGGGCCTTCCCAACTCCCGCCCGGGCCCACCCCTCATCTACCTCTTGACCCCATCCCCACCCTCCATTCAATTCCACCTCAGACTCCAGCCACCAGGTGGTCACTCCCCTGGGAGGTGGTCTCCTCAGTCCCTCCTCTTTCTCCAACCTTTAACCTTTGCTTTCAGCCTGTACCAGTCCTTCCCCCACTCCAGGAACGTGACTGTGATTGACACCTGCTGGTCTCCTTTTTTTTTCAGCCTGTGCCAACCCATCCCTCACTCCTGGAACGTGACCGTGATTGACACCTGCTGGTCTCCACCCTCTGAGCTTTTGCAGCTGGATGCCCCCTTTTCCCAGCGCCCTTCAAATAAAGAGGAAAGAAAACTCGCGGTGGGCACCTATGCACAGTGTGATTGTGGTTTATTCAGTGTGTTTGGAGACATGCTGGTGTCTGGGATCAGGGCGTCCTGGCCAAGGAGAGAGCATAGGGTCGCTTTGAAGGGGTGCAGATCCATTTCTGCCTTCAGTGGGTCCCCCCAAATTCCCACAAGGTGTGGGAGGAAGCAGCCGTCCTCAGGCTTTATGGACAGGATCTCTGACAGGAAACCTGATAACAGAGGTGAACCAGGAAAACAGCCGCCAGCCCCTGAGGAGGGCCAAGGGCTGGGCCAGAGCCTGGAGGAACGCAAGGCTGATGGCAGGGCTGGCTCATCAGGGCCCCGTGTCCCAGTGGGAGGAGGTGGCAGCTGGAGTCAGGAGGAGCTGACGCAGAGGAAAGACTTGTGTGTGTTGTTCCGCTGTGGCCCCGGCACCAGGGGTTAGTGTGGTGGGAACGCGGCTCAGGGGTTTCTGCCAGCCCCTGGGCCAGTGCCGAGGGACCCAGGTCCGTGCCCACATCCTGCTAATCTCATGAAGAATCCAGGGCCTCAGGAACCAGGGTGCTGGCTCCAAGTGCAGTCCTGGGAGCAGCAGTATCTGCAGCACCTGGGAGCTGTTACAGTGCAGACGCTGGGGCCAGCCACAGACCTGAATCAGCGTCTCCCCTGGAAGGAGATCCCAGGAGGTTGCCTGTACGAAAGCATGAGAGTCACCGGTCCAGGTGACCGTGTTCTTGACCACCTGAGGGACCCTGTAGGTTGGCATGTCCCCTTCTCCCGCCCCCATCACCCCATCTGAGTGGGGAGGCCAGGGAGGCAATGACTCAGAGGCCAAACCCAAGCTGGGAGCCAGATTTTGCCAGTCCCCACTGAGCCCTGGCTGATGCCTTCCTGGTTCCCCCTGAGAGCAGGAAACATGGCTCAGTCCCTTCCGCAGCCTTCCCCGGGGACATGTGTGTCCTTCACTCACCGCCATGCCCTTGACCCTCAGCCCCACCTCACGGGCTTTGTCATCCAGGTGCCCAATCGTTATTAGTCAAACTCTCATGAAGCTGGAGGCCTCAGAGCAAAACACAGAGACTGTAAGACAGGCTGTGCTCAGGCCTGCGCTAAAGAGCTGGCATCCCCCCACCCATCGCCCACGGGGGATGCCTCCTGTGTGGGGCTCAGCTGAGGCCTGTGCTCCCTCCCTCCATCCTGGGTTGTCAGAGGTGCACGTGTGCTGCCCGCCTATGCATTTCAGGTCAAGCTGGCACATCCCTTGGGTTTGTTGTTTTTTTTGTCCAGGCTGCTGCACCCAACAATCTCCAAGTCTATATAACTAGGGCTGCTCCCCTTATAAAATACAACACACACAATGTGATTAAAATAAAATGCATTTCATATAAATATCTCCATCATGGAGTCCT
>NW_006295915.1:24636-30550 GCF_000327345.1 Myotis davidii
CACAGCACTGAAGATGTCTTCATGATAGCGCTTCTGGCTCTTTAAGGGACAAGGATCACCGGGTCAGTCCTCCTGGTCCAGCCACCTCTCATTCATCAGGTCCAGGCTAGACTGAGCTCCTGGGGTTCCCCAGCTTCCCCGTCACTCCTACACTCATGAGCCATTTCTCTCCCCAATTGTCATGCTTGAACCTCACTTAGAATCTTTATCCCCTTCTCTGCCCGCTCAGGGGGGACCTCCTACACATCTTTCCAGGCTTTATGGTGGACAGAATAGCTGGCCTAGTGCTCTGTCTACAGGAAGCTCCCGGAAATGTGAGCAGTGATATATATACACATTTGGTGAATGCTACATACTTTCTCCACATTTAGAAGCAGCCTCACTCTGCACAGGAGCCTGTTAGAGGCTCTGAACGTCTCATGGTAAAGAGCGTGTCAGCCTTTGTTTACCTGAGCAACCAGACCTGGCTGCACAGTCAGGCTTCTGACAGCCCCTCCAGCTCTGACCTCCACCACCTCTAGGATTCCTTAGACGTTCATGACTGTGCTGAGCCTGACTCCCCTGGTCCTGGCTCCCCTGACTCCCTGGCCCAGGCCCCTGACCTGCATCCCTGGCCTGCACCCGGCTGCCATACACTCTGCATTCACCATGCTTCAAAGAGGCATCGATCAAGCTACTTGCCTGCCCAGGGCTCTGAGGCCCACCTGCCTACACCCCAGAAAAGGGATTCTCTCAGTGCAGACTGCCTGTGGGGTCTCCACTGTAATGCAGAGCAGGGCACAGAGTCCTGGGCCCCTCAGTGACATACACATCCAGGAGCCAATCAGGGCTCCCAGTGACCCCAAAACTGGGCATGGAAAACTGGCTCTGGGAGGAGCCCTGATGGGACAAGTTCATAAGCGAGGAGCCAAGAGTCTGTCCCAACTCCCCGGGCTCAAGGGGTAAAGTGTTTCCTGGGCCTGTGATGGGTGCAGTGTCCGCCCTCCAGCCTTGCTGTGGTTGTGCATAAAGCGGCCTGGATCACCTCTCCCCAGGCAAGTGAGTTTCAGGGGGAGGATCTCAGCTGTGCCCGGGGATTAACCCACCATGTGGCCCTGACTTAGTCCTGAGCCGCCCTCCAGCCTTGCTGTGGTGGTGCATAAAGCGGCCTGGACCACCTCTCCCCAGGCAAGTGAGTTTCAGGGGAAGGATCTCAGCAGGCTGTGCCTGGGGATTAAGCCACCATGTGGCCCTGACTTTGTCCTGAAGGTCTCAGGGCCTATCTCTTCTCCCGGAAGAGTGAATGGAAGAGCTTCCCAGCATCGCTCTGACAGTAACTGCCTACATTCTAGAGCTAAGATGAAGGCTCAGAGATGTGAGGGGCGTGTGTGTGGGGAGCCAGGGCACCCACCATAGTCTGTGCTTTTAATGCTCCTCCCACTGCTCGGGCAGTTGCCCCATTACCTTGGGCTGGCCAGGCAGGCGAGAATAGGCTGTGTGCACCTCATGCAGCACCCCCTTCCGGGCCATCTCCAACATCTCCTCCCGGTAAAGGTGGTCCTCATCTGGGCGCCGGCACCCAAACACCAGGGTCATGTGGCCTCTCTGGAGCCCTGCAAGACCCAGCAGGCTGCAGTTACAAGGGTGGCCACCAGAGGGTGGGCTTCAAAGCCTGGCAAGCTGGCCACCCAACTTGAATTCTCATTTCATTCCTGCAACGCTTCCGGGCCATCCAACATCTCCTCACAATAGAAGTGGGCCTCATCAGGGTCATGTGGCCTCTCTGGAGCCCTGCAAGACCCAGCAGGCTGCAGTTACAAGGGTGGCCACCGTAGGGTAGGTTTCAAGGCCTGACAAGCTGGCCATCCAACTTGAATTCTCATTTCATCCCTGCAAGTGTCCTATCTAGCACTTTGCCCACCCCACAGATGAGGAAGCTGACTCATGCATTCTCTCCTTGAACACTTTGAAGTGCCAGGTGCTGTCCAGGGTGCTAAGACTACCCACCTGGAGAGACAATATTTCCTGTCCTGGAAGGATTCAGGCCAGTGAGTAGTATTGATCCGACTTGTATGCTGAGAACTTTACTGTCAGCAGCTTTGGGGCAGGAGACAAATCTTTATTATAATCTCATTTGGAATCATACAAACCTGGTTCAAATCTTGACTGGATGCTATGACTGGGTGTTTGTTTCAGAGTTGTGGGATCTTGTCCCCATACATAATCTCTGTGAAAGGAGAATAGCATCATGTTGTGAGAATTCAGTGAGAAAATGTGAGCCAAGTTAGTGAGGCACAGCCACAGGTAATGGTTATGGAGGTGAATGGAATCATGATCATTAGCAATAATGATGATGTAATAATGAGATCCAGTGCCTTTCACCAAGACTTGGACCTAGAAAGTTGCAGGTGTGTTAATGCATTCTCTTAGTAATTTATTAATTCACCCACCCATCGGTCACTATGCCCATTTATCCATTCATCCATACCATCTATCCCGCCCAACACTTGCCAAGGCCCAGGCTTGTCCCAGGTTTTCAAAATACAAAGACAAGACACAGTGATGCTCTTTTCTAGCTAATTTCTGAGGACGCGCACTTTGGTTGCATCCTGCAGACACTCAGAAAGATCCGGCTTACTCAACACAATTGTGCCTAGAAGTGGGATGGGACAGGAAGCCTGACTTCCCACCTGACTTTGGCAAGTCTCGCTTTGGTCAGCTGGGTGGATCCTACTTGGAGGTGAACGGCCAGCTCTGAGCTCTGGCCCCCACACAACTCCAGGCCCTGCCACTGCCCCACCCAGCAGCCCTGAACTTCACCTGGCACAGGGTCTCTAGCCTCTGCTTCACCACCCTCCAAAGAGCATCCATGGTGACTCAATCCTATAAACTAACTATGCACCAGAGTCCAGTCCTTCTCACCCAGGCCTGATACCCACAGGTGGATTACAGGCTCACAGTGACTAAGTCCATCAAAGACTGATGTACGCCCAGAGGCCACTTACTCATTTAGAGAAAAGCCCAGGACTGCAGTTCCCTGGGGTCCTATACTGGGAGGTGCTAGGAGAGCCCCCAATCACCCTGAGTGAGGTGGTGAGTCTCACAGAGTCCCAGGGGACCAGTAGATGTGGGTTCAAACTCTGGCTCCCCATTTCCTACCTGGGTGACTGAACTCTCTTAGCCTGTCTCTGTGAAATGGATGTGATAAGACTGTTAGGGTCACCAAAGGAGGAACGCACGAGGCCAAAGGGGTAAAGAATTATGAATTTATCAGGTCATCTGGATACCAGATGGGCTGAGCCCCAAAATGGCACCAGCACCCAGTGACGGGCGTCAGCGGTTTTTAAAGGACTTTTGGCGGGCTTTTTCTGGGCGGAGAATTCTCTGTGCAGGTCCGGATTCTGGAAGTCCGGAGGGGAGAGATAATGGTCTCAGCAAGTGGACTGTAGTCTAGGCCAGTGGGATTTCCATTGTGAAGGTGCCTAAAGGTCAGTTCCCAGGGGAGGGGTATCAATTCAATTGTTTGATCCAACCTAACGAAGACAACTTGTCTTGCTGGGTTTGTATGAAGAGGGCAGCGCAAGGTACCAGTGGGGCTGTTTCAAATGCCTGCCCAGACATGGTGCAAAACTATGTCTTGTCTCCTATAGGAATGTCTGTGGTTTTAAGTAGCTATTAGACTTTAACTGTCTTCCAGGAAATGGGGGAGAGCTATGCCTTTGTCTTTTCCAGGAAGGGAGGCCTGGGTAGATTTGAGTACAAAATAAAGGATTATAAAAAAAAGAAATGGAGTTAATAGCTAAACTATAGCTTTGATAGGAAAACTTCCTAATTCTTACATCTCTGTCCCCTCATCCCAGAGTGTCGGGCTCGCTCACATTCTCCAGGACGCTGGGGTCCAATGCCAGACTTTGCTCCTCTGACCCCGGCTTTCTGACTGTGGCCCCTCTCTTTAGGGGGACACATTCCTGACGGTGTCATTGTCACTGAGGAAGCTAAGGCCAGGGAGCTAGTCCTAAGGCTGGGAGGCCCGAGATGGTAGATTTCACTCGTTTACCTCTCCTCCTGCCTGTCACCCTGCGACCTTCTCTTCTGTGTGTTCACATAGCATGGCTGTAGCAGAGATTGACCTCCTACAGGCGGGGAGGGAGCCCTGTTGCCGCTGAGTCTAGTGTTGCTGCCTATAATGCCCTATAGGTCTGTGGTGATCTCCATGTTTCTGAGTCAGAACTCCTGAAGCATTTCCATTACTTTCATATGAGAAAAGGAAGAAAGGAAGTGTATAGCTCAGATGCCCCAGAGCAGGAGCATCAGACAGTACTTCCTTAAGAGCTTCTTCAGCTTGTTTCCCTGCAGGGCTCCATTGGATTGGAGAGGGTTGGTCTGACTTGAATAGGGCCCATAGAGGCTGGGCTATCAATGAAAAGTGTGGAACCCAATTTCTACAATATCCAGTCAACACCAGGAATCCTCCAAGCTGCTTTCTTGTTTTTGGAAGAGGGAAAGATAGGGTTCCTCTAAGTCTTTCAGGGTGAATCAGTAGCCCATCTTTAGATATGACATGGCCAAAGCATTTATTGAGGTAAGCAAAATGGAACCTTATCCTTCAAGACCTTATGTCCTTTTATAGCTAACTGCTGCAGTAGGTACATTGTGTTCTTTTGAGGGTCTAGTAATGTCCTAGAACATGAGTCATCTACATACTAGATTAGAGTGGAAACTCTAGGAAATTTAGATCAGCTTTTAATATCTGGGAGAAATAGGTGGGACGTTCTGTATATCCCTGGGGCATTACAGTCCAAATAAACTGTTGGTCTTCCCAGGTGAGGTGCCAGCCTAAGACATGACTTCCCACCATAAATTGATTTTTAACTTAAAAAATGTTAACTTCAGACCATTCTTTGTGGTTACTTTAGGTCTCTGAGTTTGCTAGGCTGCCATGCAGGCCCTTCTTTGAGCTAGTTGGGTTAGCATGTGGTCCCTTTTGATTCACACTCTCAATATTTGAAATTCAATAGAATCAGTATCTAGATGGTTATTATTATTATTATTTGTTAATCCTCAACTGGGGATATTTTTTCATTGATTTTTAGAGAGACTGGAAGGGAAGGGGAGAGACAGAGAGACACATTGATGTGAGAGAGACACATTGATTGGTTGCCCCCCGCATGTGTGCCAACCAGGCCAGGCATCAAGCCAGCAACTGAGGTATATGCCCATGACCAGAATCAAACCCGGGAGCCCTCAGTCCCAAGGCTGACGCTCTATCTGCTGAGCCAAACTGGCTAGGGCTAGATGGTTTTTAATATATTCTTTGAAAATTGTTTCATGTAAAATAAATGTTAATAAATTACAAAAATTTTTCTTTTTTTTTTTAAGGAGCAATTCCATTCTATGTTTATATATTTTGTTATTCCATTCATCAATCAATGGACACTTGGGTTGCTTTCATCTCTTGGTATTGTGAATAAAGCTAATGTAAACATGGCTGTACAAATCTCTCTTCAAGTCCCTGCTTTCAATTCTTTAGAGTATATATCCAGAAGCGGAATTGCTGGATCATAGAGTGATTCTATGTTTAGATTTTTGAAGGAACTGCCATGCTGTTTTGTTGGATAGTTTCAACCTAATGGCTAGACAGGCCAGGGCACTCACCTGGCCCATCCCACCTGCACTGAGCCCCCAGACTGTTCCCTAATCAGAGCCAATGTGGTGACAAAACGCCCTTGTGGTTCTTATTGTGACTGCAAGATGCACCTCAGTAGCACTCATCAGGGAACCTTGAAGGCACAGGTTTATTATTGACAAGTCCTGGAGGCCACACAGCAAGGGAGAGAGAGAGGGAGAGAGAGAGAGAGAGAGAGAGAGAGAGAGAGAGAGAGAGATATCAGGCACTAAGGTTCTGCCTTTATTGGGGCAGAGGGCAGGCGGGTGA
>NW_006295915.1:30641-53087 GCF_000327345.1 Myotis davidii
CTGGGCCGCCTCTCCCCAGGCAAGTGAGTTTCAGGGGAAGGATCTCAGCAGGCTGTGCCTGGGGATTAAGCCACCATGTGGCCCTGACTTTGTCCTGAAGGTCTCAGGGCCTATCTCTTCTCCCGGAAGAGTGAATGGAAGAGCTTCCCAGCATCGCTCTGACAGTAACTGCCTACATTCTAGAGCTAAGATGAAGGCTCAGAGATGTGAGGGGCGTGTGTGTGGGGAGCCAGGGCACCCACCAGAGTCTGTGCTTTTAATGCTCCTCCCACTGCACGGGCAGTTGCCCCATTACCTTGGGCTGGCCAGGCAGGCGAGAATAGGCTGTGTGCACCTCATGCAGCACCCCCTTCCGGGCCATCTCCAACATCTCCTCCCGGTAAAGGTGGTCCTCATCTGGGCGCCGGCACCCAAACACCAGGGTCATGTGGCCTCTCTGGAGCCCTGCAAGACCCAGCAGGCTGCAGTTACAAGGGTGGCCACCAGAGGGTGGGCTTCAAAGCCTGGCAAGCTGGCCACCCAACTTGAATTCTCATTTCATTCCTGCAAGTGTCCTATCTAGCACTTTGCCCACCTCACAGATGAGGAAGCTGATGCCTGGGGCATTCATATCACTTGTCCACACAAGCGGAGGCAAACTGGGACGGGGCCAAGTAATGTCTGTGGGCAGTGGCACAACTCTCTTGCAGCTCAGTTCTGGCCACCTGGTGCCCCCCATTCCAACACTCAGAACCCCCCAGCTGTACCTTTGTGCTCAGTGTCATGGAGTCGCTGCTGCCAGAAACTGCGGAAGGGGGCAATGCCCGTGCCGGGTCCAATGAGGATGCAAGGACGGGAGGGGTCCTCGGGGAGCTGGAAGCCGCTGGCACTGATGGGGACAGAAAGAGACAGGCCCTAGTCCTCAGACACCATGGGCGGGATGCACATGCAGGACAGAGGCCGGGTAGCTGGGGTGTGTGCTTTGGGCGGTAGTGTTGGGTGTGTGCTTTGGGTGGTAGTGAGGGGCGTGTGGAGAAGACAGTTATCTCAAATTTGATTCCCAAGTCCTGCAGGCAGCTTCATTCCTCTGGCCTGAGCCACCATCACCTTGCCCTCACTGTCCGCTGGGGTTCCTCACCACTGTCATCTCCATCCCTGCTAGAGTCTTGGCCATGTTCTCCAGCCAGGAGGTAGAATGGAGGCCCCGGGTGACCCTTATGCCTTCTTTATGGGCCAATGGTTCCAGAGTGGCACCTACACCCAGGCCCCTCCCTTTCAATCCCAAACTCCCAGAACCAGTGGTCCCACAGCATACAGAATGGAGGGGGTACTTACCTTCTTACAAAACAGGGCACTGGGTCTTGGGGTTTCAGGCTGCTGAGCCATGTGCTGCAGACACCATGGTGCAGGGGACCCTGGCCATCTGCAAGGACAGCACAGACCTGACCAACATCGCCCCCCACCCTCCATCCCCAGTGTGTGAACTGCCCCAGTGGCTCCTGGAACTCCGTAGGCTTTAATATGGGAGCTGTTTTTCTACTGGTTCTGAGGCCCACCCTTCATATACTCAGAGCTGGTGAACGTGGAACGGGACATAGAGAGAAGGCAAGCCTCTCCTTTGGCCACTGCAGAAATTGAGTCTCAGAGGGACAGTGACTTGTACAAGGCCACTCAGGTAGCAGCAGAAGCAGGCCGCAGCTCAGCTTCCCTGACCCCTACTCCAATGCTCCTTCTACGAGTTTCTCCAGGGACCCTCCCAGCCACCACTCGGCTCCAATGACAATTGCTCAAAGGGGCCCTTGGGGGTGGCTACAGTCACTGCCCCAGAGTGTCTTCCCCAATACAGTCCTGACTGGCAGGAAGCCTGGGTGATGGACTACCTCCTGAGCATTCCGGTTGGTTCTGACATCTGTGTGTGGCCCCTCCTTGACTTGTGGAAGCCCCAGCTTTTTCCGGGGTACATTCCTTTCCCAATGGCCCAGAATTTAAGGGACTTCCAACCAAACTTGAGAAGTCCCTTTGGTTTTCCTCTGGATGGAATCTTGCTCTCATGGAACGTGCCTGCGTCTCCCCTCCTGGGCTGAGGGCTGAGCCTGGGCCTGTGCGACATTGTCTAGCACAGCAAATGGTCTCTGCCCGGAGATCAGAACTGCGTGACTGCGCTGCTCAGAGCACAGAGGGCTTAGAGGTGTGTGCTGGCTCCCCTGCTTTGGCGCCCCAGGCAATGTTCTGTTACCAAGGGCAAGGCACAGGCACAGTCCATCCAGGGGGGGAGCCAAGCCCACTGGACAAGGTTTTGGACCTTCAAGTCTGTGTCAGTCCATCCCCCATCCCCTGCCCTCATAGCACCCTTCTTGGCACTTCCACAGTGACAACTGTATTTCTGTGGGTCTCTCTTCATTGCACCCTCTCAATGGGAAGCTCCATGAGGGCAGAGGCTCCGTGTGCAGTATTTCCACACTGACCATGGTGCCAAGGGTAGAGAAGTATGGGACAAATCATTGCTGAATGAGTGTGTGAAGGAATGAACAATCAAGGCAGAATCTGCCCTGTATTCAGGCTGGACTATCAGGAAAACTGAGAATCATTGGGCTCCCACTAAGTATTGGGTGTTTCCCACCTTTGATCTCATTAAGTTGCCCCAATAGAAGCAGGACTGCAAAGTGGAGTAGGGTGGTTAAGAATTTGGTCCCTGCAGATGACCTGGGTGCGAATCTCAGTTCTCTGCTTGCTAATGGTGTGACTTTGAACAAGTGGCCTCAGCTTCCTCACCTGTAAAAAGCACACAGTAGCCATCTCACACGACTACTGATGATACGCATACAAAGGGGCGAGCTCAGTGCCTGGTTCAGAGTAATCTCTGCCACACACCTCCTACTGCGGTAACAGCTCTGCAGGTGGGAGTTTCACTGATGAGACCAAGGCTCAGACACGTTGAACAGCTGCCCAGTAAATAGCAGAGTGGGACTGCACCAAAGCCTCTGCCCCGGCCTTACCTCGGGTGCGGTAGGTGAGCACGGCCACGGTGAGGTGGACCTCCGTGGGGGTGCGGTCCCTGGAGGAGCTGATGGAGTAGTACCGGGGTTTCAGGACAGGGAGCTGGGAGAGCAGGAAGCTGGCAGATACCCGCAGGGACGGGAACTCCTCCAGCACCTCCAGGAATGTGGGACTGTTGGTGAACTTCCACGTATTGTATTCTGAGGGCTGGAAGGTAAGGGCAGTATGAGCACCTGCCCCACTCCGAGGGAAAAGGCTGTCACAGTCCAGGTTTCATTCGTATGTGCGTATTTGCATTCATTCATTCATTCAAGTCATTCCTTCCCTCAACAAAGACTTGGAGCTGTCCAGGGTGCTGAGACTACCAAGCTGGAGAGACACTATTTCCTGTCCTGAAAGAACACAGGCCAGTGAGTAGCATTGATCTCACTTTTGTGCTGAGAACTCCACTGTCAGCAACTTGTGGGCAAGAGCCAAACCTTTATTATAATCTCACTTGGAACCATACAGACCTGGGTTCAGATCTTGACTGGATGCTTGTCTTAGAGCTGTGGGATCCTGTCCCAATTGCTTAACCTCTGTGAAATGAGGAGGGCATCACCTACTTTCTTGTATTAAGTGAGAAAATGTGAGCCAAGTTACAGCAGCACAGTCTCAGGATAATGGCAGTGGAGGTGTCTGGAATCATGATAATTAGCAATAATGATGATGTAATAATGACATCCAGTGCGTTTTGCAAAGACTTGGGCCTAGAAAGTTGCAGGTGAGTTGATGCATTCTCTTATTAATTTCTTAATTCAACCACCCATCTGTCACTATGCCCATTTATCCATTCAGCTACGCCATCCATCCTCCAACACTTTCTACGTCCCAGGATTGTCTCAGGCTCGTCCAAGATTTGGAAATACAAAGACAAGAGACAGTGGCTCACTTTTCCTTAGATAATTTCTGAGGACGCGCACTTTGGTTGCATCCTGCAGACACTCAGAAAGATCCGGCTTACTCAGCACAATTGTGCCTAGAAGTGGGATGGGACAGGAAGCCTGACTTTGGCAAGTCTCGCTTTGGACAGCTGGGTGGTCCCACTTGGAGGTGAACGGCCAGCGCTGAGCTCTGGCCCCCACACAACTCCAGGCCCTGCCACTGCCCCACCCAGCAGGCAGCCCTGACTTCACCTGGCACAGGGTCTCTAGCCTCTGCCTCTCCGGTTCTTCTGTGGCCAGCTGAGCCAGCTTTCGGAGCAGCAGCTGGGTTGGGGGCGTGGTGATGTCCAGGAAGTAGGTGAGGGCCTGGCTGAGGGAGCAGGGGGGCAGCTGCTTGTCCCGGGCCCAGTAGCTGCCTGGAATACAGTCACGATGGAAAAGGTCCCATTTAGGTTTCCCAGAGGGTGATGAGGCCTCTGGGGCAGACACCTCCACCCTCCAGCTGCAGGTGAGAGAAGACACTGAAGTTCTGGCTCCAGGAACAGCAACAGGGCTCCTGTGCCCAACTCATGAGCAGGAAGATGGGCTCAGATATATGGGTGCAGGAAAGGCTGGTCGACAGCCCTCCAAAGGGCACCCATGGTGACTCAATCCTATAAACTAAATATGCACAGAGTCCAGTCCTTCTCACCCAGGCCTGATACCCACAGGTGGATTACAGGCTCACAGTGACTAAGTCCACCAAAGACTGATGTACGCCCAGAGGCCACTTACTCATTTAGAGAAGAGCCCATGACTGCAGTCCCCTGGGGTCCTATACTGGGAGGTGCTAGGAGAGCCGCCAATCACCCTGAGTGACGTGGTGAGTCTCAAGGAATCCTGAGGGGCTCTATATAGGGGGAGGTCACAGCATGGATGCTGGGGCCAGTAGATGTGGGTTCAGACTCTGGCTCCCCACTTACTAGCTGGGTGGCCAAACTCTCTAAGCCTTGGATTCCGCCTCTGTGAAATGGATGTGATCACACAACTTGTCTTGCTGGGTTTGTATGAGCATTGAATGAAATAGTGCAGTGTGATAGCTGGTACAGCGTCTGGGACACGGGTGCTCAATAAATGTTAGGTAAAAATATTAGTATTACATTGTTTCATCTAGATCCAAGGCCCGATGAGCCGCATCTGTCTCCCTCTAGTCACAAGAACATCTCTGTCCCCTCATTCCTGAGTGCCAGGCTCTCCCACATTCTCCAGGACATTGGGGTCCAATGCCAGACTTTGCTCCTCTGACCCCGGCTTTCTGACTTTGGCCCCTCTCTTTAGGGGGACACATCCCTGACAGTGTCATTATCACCAGGAAAGCTACGGCCAGGGAGCTAGTCCTAAGGCTGGGAGGCCTGAGATGGTAGATTTCACTCGTTTACCTCTCCTCCTGCCTGTCACCCTGTGCTGTGCTCTCCACATGCACGGAGAGCCTCCCCTTAGCACAGGAAGGGGATGCCCTGGGGCCTCCCAGGGACAGTGTCCTCTCCGTGGTGAGGATGGCCAGGAGGAGCCACACTCTCCATGAGCCCTGCTCACTGCCTGGGAGGGTGGGAATAAACCAGACCCTTGGTGGGGCTGCAGTATGACATTAGAATGCCATGAAAATGTGAAGAGGTTATATATTTGGGGATCTGAGGAGGCTCCTGTGGTGTATTCTCTGACTTCTGGGCAGATGTTCATTAGTCTGTGGGGAAATAAACCTCCCTCCATTCCTGCGTTTATTTGGTGCCAGGAATTGTGGTGAAGGTTGCATTTGTATCCACTCATTTGTTCTTCACAACAAGCCTACAAGGAAAGCTCTTATCATCTCTATTTTAGAGAAAAAAATAAAGCCTTGAGTGATTAATCCATATGCCCAAGGTCACATTGCTGGACCAGGGGCTTGAACCTTCAAACCTCACCATTTTTACACCGTTTCACATTTCTGTCTTATGTCACCACGCAAGCTGCACATATATGCCTTCAGTGGGGACTCAAGAGGCAGTGCATGTAAAATGCTGGCATATAGTAATTACCCAACAAGTGCTAGCTGCTACTGCTACTGTTATAATAATTATGATGAATAACATTCTTGCATATCGGCCTCCTGTACTAGGTGGTGAGCTCTCTGAGGGCAGGCACCAAGTCTCATTCATTTATTCGCCCAGGGCCTGTCTGTTATATAGACGAAACCACTTAAAATTTCGATAGAAAAATAAAGGAATCAGTCAATCATTTAAAAAGTGGCCAGTTAAGCAAAAGAATGAAGGGAAAAGGCTTTCTTGCCTCTGATGTTGGGCAGATAGTCCCAAAGAAGCACCCTGTTTGCTGGCCTGCCACCAGGCCGAGAACTGTTTGTAAGAAGCAGGCTTCAGCGTGGCGCCCCCCCTCCCCACACCCCAAGCAGGAAGGGGAGGGTTAGCTGCCTACAGTGCAGGCCCAGGCCCAGCCCATCAGCTGGTTGGGGGGTTGGTGGAGGATGTTGGGGCCGCCTCAGCAGAGGGTCCGTGTAGAGGACTCACCAGTCTCGCTGAGGGTCTCCAGGCACACGGGTTGGTGGGGTGCGGGGCCGTCCACCACTCGCTCCAAAATGCCTTGAACCAGAGCTGGCTGGTTGCTTGGGAAAACCCCCAGGTGCTCTCCAGGCTGGTAGCTGAGGCCTGGGCTGCCCTCACAGGAGAGTTCCACCAGGAGCGTGGTGCGGCTGGAAATGGGGAGGAGAAGCCGCTGGTAACCCACCAGGACTTCCTCCAGAGCGCCCGGCAGGTGGGCCGCTTTCCCCTGGAAATATGCCCTCCTTTCATTTTCCTGCCTGATTCCATGAGCACGGTCACCAGCACCCCAAGGCTGGGTCATCTAAGGGGACCTGAGACTGACCAGACTACTTGAGGCTTCTCCGTGGGTAGAGGATGGGCTGCACCCCTCCCTGTGCGCTCCTCCCAAGCCCACGAGGGCTTGACCACAGACTCTGCCTAACGAAAGCATCCCTCCAGGAGAGATGGAGGCAAATCCGGTTCTTGCTGGAACAAAGCCCAGTTTTGCTAATGAATGGGGAGGACAGCACAGAGAAACAAAACCTGCAGAGAATCCACAGCAAGGGCCTACCCTGGCGGGAAAGTCCTTCCCCGCTAGACTTTTCCTGAAAGTTCTTAAGGGAGAGCCAAATGGCCCTAGCTGGTTTGGCTCAGTGGATAGAGCATCAGCCTGTGGACTGAAGGGTCCCAGGTTCGATTCCAGTCAAGGGCACATGCCTGGGTTTCGGCTCGATCCCCAGTAGGGGGCATGCAGGAGGCAGCCAATCGATGAGTCTCTCTCATCACTGATATTTCTATCTCTCTCTCCCTCTCCCTTTCTCTCTGAAATCAATAAATATATATATTTTTAAAAAAGAGCCAAATGGTTGAATTTCTCTTGCCCCCCTTTTTGGTGAGAGAGTTTAGTGGCAAAGGGCAGGGAGTGAGGCAGGCCCCCAGTTGGGAAACTGGCCCAGGATGAATGGAGACCAGACATAGAGGCGCTGGTGGCCACGGTCAAGCCGGCCCTCACTGCTAATGCCAGTGGACACAGCTCTCTTCTCAAAGACTGACTTGCCCTGCACTTCCTTTCATTAAAATGAAACCTGTGGACCATCACCCAGAGCCCTGTGCTCTGCCCTACCTGGATTTGGGGCTCTGTAGATTCTGCCGCGACTTGAGCTTCATGGTGAACACATTCTTGGCGTGCATTCCGCTGAGGGCTGTGGGGACAGAGAGGCGGTGAGATGGCCAATGGCTCCCAAGCACCGTGTGCCCGAGTCAATGCCATCTGGACACTGCCCTAGGGAGGTCCCGCTGAGGGCGTGGGAGGGTTTTCTTTCCTTTGCCCCACCGTGTCTCTGAGTCATAAATGAGGACCTTTGGTCTGACCCAGGGTGGTTGTGCTGCTGCTGGGTGTTGAGAAATGCAACTCAGATGCCCAAATATGGGGATTCCGAGGGCATCCTGGACCCGCAGGAGAGCATCGTGGAAGCCGGGGATCTCCTAAACAAGCAGAAATCTGCAGGACCACCAGACGCATGGGACAACAAAAGGGGGAGCTTGAAGGCATGGTATCTGGGGGCACCACTGAGAGTTCACAGGCTGCAGAATGTTCTGGAATTGCCTCTGCAGAATGTTCTTTTCAATACGTGGCTGCCATCAGAGCCGAAAGGGTGGGGCTCAGATCTCAACTTGACCCCATGCTGGCGACTCACATCGCCTCCCTGAAGTTCCTTTCCTCTGTGCCTGTCTTGCAGGATGAGTGTCAGGGCTCGCTTAGAGCGGGTGGGCAAAGAGCCCAGCACAGTGCCTGGCACACAGGAAGCCCTCAGTTGGTGTGGCCCCTTTCTCTCTCCACCTCCCTCCCAGGGCTTCCTCCTTAAATGGCCTCCCTCAGGGACGAAGCAAGGCCTCGATTCTGGCACCCCAACCGGCTCTTGGAGGCAACAAGAGAGACGCCTGGCAGCCCTAGGCCGGCTGCCCCTGTTCAGAGGGTCCCGTGCTCAAAGACCCCACCGGGCAGGAAGGGCCAACCAGCCCCGTGTGGTGCAGGGAAGCAGGTACCTTTGTTGAGGTCCAAAGGCTGAGAGTCCCGCACGAGCCGGTAGTGGTGCGGGTCCCAGGTCACATTGGTGGTGTAGAGCTTGGGGATTTGAATGCGGTGTTTGCCTCGGACATCGAACGCCTCACAGGCTGCCTGGAAGGAGACAGAGGGAATCCGTGTTCGTGAGCGCCCTCGTCATCAGTGGCACCACCACCACTGGGGAAACGCTTCGCTTAAGGGAGGAATTTGCTAAATCAGGAATCAAACCTCAGGCAACAAAGATCTGAACTGTGTGGTCCCCATTCCCAATCTCTGTCCCCAACAAGACCAGGCTGTCAAGAGGCGCTGGATAGTCAGAGGGGAAAAGATCTTAAACCAAAGCTCCCAGGAGTCAGGAAGGTGTCCTGCTACCTTCTCCTACCCGGGGACACAGGCCTAAAGTGGAGCTCTTCCGGGGGCACCACTGCTCCCTGTCCGTGCTGTGGGGCAGCACCAGCTGTGAACTGACCTTGAAGGTTTGCACGGCCCAGCTGCGGAAGTCCTCTTCCTGCCCACTGAGCTCGTCCCCTTCCCCCGTCGGGATGAGCTGAGACGCTCCCAGGTGGGACAACTTCTGGTCGACATCATGAGCAAAGGCGCAGAACTGAGGGTACATGCTGGAACCGAGTCCAAACACGGCATACCTGCCCGAGGAGGACACACACACAGAGACTGGAGTGAGCCAGCCATGCAAGCATCTCCCAGCAGCACCAACATCCCATAGGCCGGGCGCAGGCACTCCCAGTGCAGCCCAGCACAGGGCCCAATAGTGTATGCCCCCTTCTGGGCCTTCCTAGCGCCAGAAGCTTGTCACCAACTCCATGACCAACCCTAAGTGTGGCCTGCAGACCCGTAAGAGGGGCGTGGATTCCCTGGCTTGAGGACAGGCTCTCTCCAGGCCTGGACCCCCCCCTCCCCGCCCCCAGAGAGGACCCTCTAATATACACCCAGTGCCAGACTCTGGGCCCATCAGGCAGGGCTCGGACAAGAGGGGGTGGGAACAGCCTTACCTGAACTTGTTGGTGAGCTCTTTCAGCATGAAGAGGGATTTCTTCAGTTTCTAGAAAGAGAGAGAACCACAAAGGTCTCAGGACAGGATTTATAAAAGCAACTGCTGCTTCTTTCTTCTGGTGGCCCATTCAGAACCGGCCACATCTGAGAGAAGGCTCAAGATCCACAAATGCAAGTTGGTTGGTGTGTACCTGGCTGGGGCTCAGGGACAAGTCCAGCCTTAGCCACTCATGTGGCCTTGACCCTCAGTGGGGGGCCCGGAAACAGCCCAGCCCCCACCACACCCAGCCCTGTAGAGGGTTTCCTGATGGGGGCATGAGTGAGCCCCGCTTCCTGTTTGGAACCTGGTGAGAGCAACAACTGTTCCCGTATTTTCTAAAATAACCCTGATTTCCCAGGAACTCAAGATAATTTTAGGTGGTACCTGTCCTAGCAGATGTAGTGTCAGATCTCCTGGTAAGATAGTATTCTCTCCTCTGTAATTTATTTTTAGTTATTCCCATTTCAACTTTTTGTTATTGTGGTTCTCTTAAACACTAGGGAGAAAGTCTCACATTGGTAGTAATGGAGCCTTAACACCTCTCTAATACTTGCCTACTATTTTTTTTTTAAACCTTAAGCAAGCCATGGTCGGCTAATAGTATCTAGCTAAAACGCAATAACTCCGTTTGGCTTTCATTGGATTTGTGAGAGTGAGATAGAGTTTCCTTTAAACATGAATTGTTGAATTTGAAAGGTAGGTCAGTTTGCTGAAATCTATTACGTATGTCGTAGGAAAGGTGAGACGTGCATAGGGCGATCACTACGAAGGACACAGGCAAATGGCTGACATTGGGCAACCAGAGTGCTCTGAGCACTCACCCCCAAATGTCCTCCTCAGGATATGCTGAACCCCCACATCCCTTCCTTGGGCCCTACCACCCCCCGGACCCTGGGACCTGGGCCACCTACCGCTCCATTGCCGGGGGAGTCTCCGTTCCCAAAGGTGCTGGTCACCACCAGCAGCAGCTGCTCCTCCTCCAGGCTGCTCAGCCTGTACTCGTCCATGCAGAGAACCTGCATGGCACCGAGGGTGGGCATCAGCCCTGGTTCCCAGGCTGGAGCCCTCTGTGCCCTCCCCAGACACCCTGTGCTTTCCTGCCCCGACCCAGGCCCTTAGCCCCCTTCATCATCCAGGCCCCCCGCCTCCCCCCAGCACAGGTGTGGCACAGAGAAGGTGAGTACCTAACAAATCCATCAGATGAACCCCCTTGAATACACGGCCTCAATTCTCCCTGCCTCCAGCCCCACCTCCACCACGTCAGCAAGCCCTGGGGGGGTCTGCCTCCAAACTACTGCCCGGCCCAGATCAAAACATTTCCGCCACTCCCGCGGCTATTTTGGATTCTTAGTGCGTGGATGTATCTTCCACAAAAATGGGGTGAGCAGGTTACAAAAATGACAACTCCTCTGGCACCTCCGGAACCCAGACACTTTGCCTGACGCTAATGGCAGGTGAAGGGTGTCACAGCCTCGCTCCTACCCGGGCCCACCCGCCTCGGGAGGCCAGCAGGGGTGAAGAATGGCGTCCAGCACTGACGGGATGGGTGAGCCACCCGCTGGGGTTTTATTTCTCTGCGTTTTATTCACCCTTTGCCTCCTCACACTCAGCACTGCACCCTGTAGGGAAGGTGTGCAGGGAACGGCAATAAAATTCATCTAGAGCAGCTCAGAGAAACTGCGACTTGGGCTCATTAGGAAAGTGTTTCTCACCCGACCAGTGTGCTCAGTGGTTGGGCATTGACCCATGATCCAGGAGGTCAGGGTTCAATTCCTGGTCAGGGCACATGCCCAGGTTGTGGGCTAGATCCCCAGCGAGGGCATACAGGAGGCAGCTAATCAATGATTCCCTCTCATCATTGATGTTTCTATCTCTTTCTACCTTCCTCTCTAAAATAATATATATATTTTTTAAGAAAGTGTTTCTCAATCTGCATTCCCTGGAACACTCTGAAAAACGTATCAACTGTGTAAGTTTGAGAACCCCTGGACACACCTATCCCCCTGTGTGTGATTTACAACGTAGAGCCACACATCCAGGCTCTGAGACATCCTGGAGCAGAGCACTCTGACTTTCCCAGATTTCCCCGAACACAGGCAGGGGAACGGCACATGTCCAGCCGGGTCAGGTACCTTGGGGTTGAAGGCACAGCTGAACAAAGCCCCTAGGTCCTGGGCCAGCGTTTCCGATTTTCCCGTCTCCGTCGCAAAGAGGATGGTGGCTCTGACTCGGGACGCCATGGTCTTGCGCATCAGTATAGAGGCGAAGAGCACGGCTCTGTGGGGACAGACAGACAGATCCTGTGCCGGGTCATCCTTCCAGAGGGAGATGGGGGCCAGGAAGGTGGGAGGGGACAGTGTTTAAAGTGGGCAGATTGAGTTAAAAGAACCCATGTGTCTCACCAGCTATCAACCCTGACTCACCACCTTCTCCTGCCCTCACCCGCTCCGCTTAGCCCCTTTGGGAAAATGCAGGAGAGAGGAGGTTGGGACAATAGCGACAGGTGACCCTTGGAATTGGTGTGGGGACCTCTGGGAGCCAAACTCCATCAAGATCACTTCTTTGTTCCCTGCCCTTCAAGGCCTAGAGGGCAGGCTGACTGGAGGGAAGATGTCAACACGGGCCACTCCCACTTACTTAACCAGGACTTGAAACCGAATCTCTCTTCTCCGGGGCCTCAGCTTCCCGTCCTGCCAGACGTGGGTTTTCCACGCTTCCACCTTCAGGAAAGAAGGCAGATGTGAGAGCCAGGCAGGCCCAAGCTCAGCGTGGACTTGGGAATGCTGATTAAGAGCATCAACCCATGAACCAAGATTTCCCCCATTGGATTCCTATTCAGGGCACATGCCCGGATTTCGGGCTCAATCCCCAGTAGTGGGTATGCAGGAGGCAGCCAATCAATGTCTCTCTCTCTCATCGATGTTTCTAACTATCTCTCTCTGTAAAAAATTAATAAAATATATTTTTTTAAAAAAGAATACCTTTACAAAATAAATAAAAAGTATTAAGAATGTCTGCACATGTGTTCTTGGTCCTTCTCCATACGTCCTGCATGAGCGAGCATGCACATGCACACATGGATGCACACGCATACACATGCATGCACGTGCACATACATGCACACATGTGCAGACACACACTGTCTCTACCCCTGAGCCCCCAAGACAGAGAGAGGAGGAAAGCCCTCTGTTACCTGGTAGTAGTAGAAAGGGGACAGAACATAGTTTAACATCTCCTGGTGGAACACGGGGGTGATGCTGCCAGAAATGGGGGGCACCAGCCAAATCCAGTCGGCGGGGCAGCCCCCTCGGGACCGGTACTCGTTCTGCATGTACTTCATGAAGGACTCTGCAGCCGAGTGGTGGTCCATGATGGTCACATTTAGCTTCTAAATCAGAAGGAGGCAAGAGGGGGAGTTGAGACAAAGGACAGGGGAATCAGGAGAGTGGTCGGTTGACTGCAGGGTTCCCAGGTAAACCCTGGGAGGCCTGGAAATCTGTAAAATGGGACAGCAATTCCTTCTGGTCCCCTCCTCATGGCTGAAAATAAATATCCAAAGGAAGGCACGCCAAAGGAGGCAGAAAAATCACCATCACCATGGTCAGCCCACAGATCAGATGGTGGCCTCCTATTGGCCCTCTGGGGCAGTGTCTATCTTCTCCGGCCATGCCTACTGGTCTCCCCAAATTCCCAGCTGATGGCTCTCTCTCTGGATGCTGATAAATCAAACCACAGCGCATTTTTGTTGGGAGAGAATCCCAGGGGTCACTTCCCCATGGATGTGGCTCTCTTGGCCAAGAAGGAACTAGACCCCCCTGAAGAGGATGGACGCACTGGGAGAACCATGGTGTCTGGAAGACAAGTGACCAACATCCTAAAATTAAAAGCCTGAGCTTCCCACACTGACCCAACAAGGGCCACACCCTCAATGCCAGAGGCAACCCATGCAGCCAGGAGACACCTGCTTCATGTAGTGGTTCCAACCTTGGCCTCTTGTTGGCCCTGTGACCACAAGTCATTAGTTCCTGAACCTCACTAAGCCTCAGTTGCCTCGTCTGTGAAGTGGGGATGCTAACAGTTCCTCATGAGGTTATTGAAAGGATGCAATACATTATTACAAGAAAAAGAACAGAACGTGCTCAGTAAACTTAGCTGCTGCTATTATTTCTATCTGCCAGGCAGTGCATCAGGCACTGGCATTATAGACATGAAAGACACGGTGCCTCCATACATCGGATTGTATTCTAATTAGGGGAGGAAGAAGAAAGTCCGCTTTTCACGTGGTCTGACAGCAGCTACGTGGAGGGGTGCAGGTGCTGATGGAGGGCAGAGGAGAGGGCTTAGCTCAGAGGCCTGGAGGAGAGATGGGGCTTCCAGGGACAGCTTATAAGAGGAGGTGAGTCCTGAGAGATGGGTACAAGATAGGCCAGAGACAGGCATTCCTGGAGGAGGACACAAACATGAGTCAAGGCCAAGAGGAGGAGAGGAGCTACTAGTAGCTGATGGAGGTCTCAAGAGACCCCCTCACACCTTCTAAAATGTATACATACATACACCATACATATGCAACTCCTGGGTTCCAGATCAGTTTTAAGCTCTGGAATGGATTGTTGTGATAATGACAGTAACAATAATAAATAATAACAACAACAACATGGGTGCTTGCTAAGTGTTCACTATGGGTCAGGCAGTTCTGCTAAATTGCATCTATTTCATTGAATTCTTACAGTGACCTAGGGAGGAAGGGACAGTTATTATCTCTGTTTTAAAAATTAGGAAACAAGGCCAAGTCTTTGGAAGTTTACTGTGAAGAAGGGTCAGTGATGAGGAAGTCTTGGAGACTCAAAAGCAGGGACGGGACGGGACCAGCAATGGTCAAGAGCCAGGAAGGACCAGCAGGTTTTCCGGGACAGATCCGCATCCTGCCAGTGTCAGGGCCGATGCTGGGAGCCCCAGGAGTCAGGATGTGTGGTCCACGGGTGGCCCGTGGGGCCTTCCCAAGCTGGGCCAGCCTCACGGGGCTCTTCCTGTCCTGTCTCAAGGCCACCCCCTCCCTGAATCAAGCACAAGCCTGACCTACCTATGGGGTGACCTGCCCTGGGGAACAGCATGTGATCGTAAATATTTACTGGGCGATTGTTTAATGTCAGCTCCCCACTACACTTCACAAGGACAAATTTTTCTCTAGTTTGTTCACCACTCACGTCTGTGGCCCAGCCTAGGGTCTGGCACATGGAAAACGCTCAATAAAACTTTGATGAATGAATGAACGACTCTCTGCCCAGCGGTTTGGCCACCAAGGCACCTGCCAGTTTTGTGGAGATGGTCTCAGCTTCTACAGTAATGTCTTCACACACCCCATGATCCTTCCCAAAGGATGTGTTTATATGCGTAAGAGCAGCAGATGGTCCAGTGGGCTCAGTCTCACACAGGAACCAACCTGCTGTGTGTAGGTCCAAGGGGTGGACACTGTCACTCAGAAATAAGAGCACCACTGCTCAGGAGGATGGGGGCTCTCGTTCATTCACTCAACACACTTTTTTTTTTTTTTACCATGTGCCAGACACTCTCTGGACTCTAGAGCTAGAGCAGTAAACAAGAGACAAGATATCTGCCCTATGGAGCTTACATTCTGGGGTGGGCTGGGGGTGGGGACAAAACAACAAAGAAAGAAAGAAGTAGATGTAGTATATATTGTCAGGAGCTAGTAAGTATTATGAAGAAAAATAAAGAGCGTTAAGGGAAGAAGAGAGAAAGAGGGTGGAGGTGGGGTGAGGGTGCCGTTTTATATGCATGGTCAGGAAGGGCTCCTCTGAGGAGGTGACATTGGCACCTCGATGAAGGGAAGGGGCCGGTCGTGGGATGACTTGTGGGAAGAGTGCTCTAGGCAGAGGGAAAAGCAAGTGCAAAGGCCCTGAGGTGGGAACTATATCGGTGAGTCTGAAAAACAGCAAGAATTCTAGTGTGGCTGGGAGGTTGGTGGGAGAGGCTGGGGGAGGCAGAAGTGTAAGGAGGTCCTTCCTTGGTTTTGTTGTAAAGGGACGCAGAAAACACGGTGGTAGGTGGGGGAGGCATTGGGTTAGCTAGCCATTGATTTCTTTGAGATGAGAGCCATTGCAGCCTATCGATATTGACAGGAATGACCCAGTGGAGAGGGAGACACTGATGAGACAGGAGAGAGAAGGGGGAATTTTTCAGAATTAAAGTCCTTGAGAAATTAAGAGAGGACAGGATTCAGTGCTTAAACGCAGGGGTTGACCAGTCATGGGAGGAAAGCAGCTGCCTGTTGCTAGAAGCATGCAAGCTGCACCAGGAGACCTCGAGTTAGTGGGAGGGCTTATCTGTCTGTATCCCCAGCACCTAGCACCGTGTGTGGCGCAAGCTGGGTGTTCCATGCTTGTTTGGTGCATAAATAAATGAACGGTGCTGTCATGGGAAGTCGAGCATGGCATGCGAGGCTGGGCCAGATGACCTTCTCACCAGAAAGGCCCCCAGAACCCCAGTCATACCTGGAAACTGTGGAGCACGGCGACATTGATCTCAACGACAGCCTGGTCCTTCCAGAGTGAGGCGAGCTTGTGCGTTTCCAGGCCCATCCTTCTGCCCACCTCCTGCAGAGGCAGAAAAATGGCGGTGCATCAGTCCCTGGGACCAAACCACAGGCCCCCACCTCCCGCTGGCCCAGCTGGACGGCCCTCCTTACCTCCAGGATGTTGTAGCGCTGGACGTCACAGAAGTCCCGGACTCCGATCTCTGTGCCCATGTACCAGCCGTTGAAGGGGCACCCTGGGAACTCCAGGCCACCCACCTCGAGCAGCATGTTGGACACGGCAGGCAGGGCGTACCACTTCAGCCCCAGCTCCTGGAACCACTCGTACCTGGCAGGGACACAGAGCCAGTGGGTATTGGGGCCTTCACTTCTGCCCCCCCTCACCGCACCCCTCCCCCAAAAGCTTCAGAAAGAGTCAACCAAGAAAGCTCTTGTTCCAAGGGTTGATCTCTAAGTTCATCCCCCTTGGAGGGGTGAAGGGGTACACGAGGTGTCCTTCATTGATTATGCATTCATTCACTCGTTCATTAATTCACCCAGTCATATAGTAAGCATCAAGTATGTGACAGGCCAGTGCCAAAAGCTGAGAACCCACATAACATAGTGGTTAAGGACGCTAGAGTCAGAAAGCCTGGTGTCAGGTTCTGCCTTACTGCTTACCAGCTGTGTGAACTTGGGATGTTATTTAGCCACTCTGAGCCTCACTCACCCCACCAACAAAATAGAGGTAATAGCATCAAACTCGTGAGGTTACTGTGAAGATAGTACTATTGTTCACTTGTATGTTCATTTATTCCAGAAATATTTATAATTGAGCACCTACTATGTGCTAGGCACCCTGCTAGGTGTTGAGGATATACTGCTGAACAAGAAAGGCAAGACCCTGCCCTGGCCGGTGGTGCTCAGTGGTTAGAAAACCACCCCACACACCAAAGGGTCGTGGGCTTGGTTCCTGATCAAGGGCACATACCCAGTCAGGGCACATGTGGGAGACAACCAATCTATGTATCTCTTTCACAACTATATTTCTCTCTCTTCCTCCCCCCACCCCAAATAAAATAAAACAATGGAAAATTATCCTCAGGTGAAGATTAACAACAACAAAAAAAGGGCAAGTTCCCTATTCTCAAGGAGTTTACAGTCTGTAGACTCCAGTCTAGACTATAAACAAGTAAACAAACAAATAAATAGGAAAATAAAAACCAGGTGACGTGTTAAACAGAGGGTGGGGACGCTACTCTAGATCAGGAGGGGCTTCTGGAGGGGGAATACTGCACTGACAAGAAGGAATGTACTCTGAGGAAAGGGCACAGGAACAGCAAGTCCAATGGCCCTGAGGCGGACTGAGTTCCGGATATTCAAGGCGCACACACAGAAAGAGAGGCCAGCCCAATGATGGCGACACGGTAAATCTCAACATAGGCAGGTATTCTGTGATTGTGAGAGCTGACTGGAGCAAGGGCTGCACCAGATGAGCTCCTGAAGTCACTGCAACCTATGCTTTCATCACAGTCAGGCGAGGCACCGCTAAGAGAACCGGCAGGGAGGCAACAGAGGCCTGTGCCGCTCAGTGTGAGGGTCTCAGGGCCCCACAAGGGTTCCTCTCCCAAGATCACTGCTTCCCAAGCTCCTTGGGCCCCATCTGTCCAAGCCTGCGCTTCCCCCTCCTCCTCAATACGCCCTCGTAAGTCGGAAGCCCCAGACACACCCGCTGTATGAGGGTGACGGGAAAAAAAAGAAAGCAAGCCCTGTGGGGCACCTGCTGCTGACCGGGCTTTGGAGGAGATGCAAAGAGAGGCCTGAGGATGGAGGTCTCCCTCGGGAAAGGAGGGGGACCTGCATGTTCACTCACACCCAGCACCCTCGCCTGCTTACTTGGGATGTTCCATAGGCACCTCGAGCACAAGGTCGGGCGGGATCTCGAAGAGCTCAGGGTCGCGGCCGCCGGCCTGCAGGACCAGAGGCACCACGTCGAAGCGGCCATACTTGGGTTTCCAGCCCAGGTCGATGCACAGCTGGGGACAAGACAGGCCAGTGAGTCTGCAGACCCAGGCCCCTCGCCTCCTCGAGGCTCCACTGTCACCCTCCAAGGCTGGACCTGGTACCTGGGTGAACTCCACGCAGGCGGGGTCCCCGCGGATGGTGCCATCCGGCATCTGGTAGCCGGCATAGCGGATGAGCTGGGAGTTCCAGACTCGGAAGTCATGCTTCCCATCGCTCCGCTGCGGGAACACCGTGATGGCCGACCTTCCCCAAGACAAGGACCGCGCTGTTCACCACCTGGCTCGGGTCGGGGCTCCCAGCCATCCCTCTCTGGTCCCCTGCCCCTTCCTGTCTTCCCACTCCCCAGCCCTCTGCACCAGCTCCTGCAGCTCCCCAACATGCCCAGCGCTCCCTGCCTCTGTGTAACCTGCCCCACTTCCTGAAATACCGTCTCCTTCCCTCTTCCATCTTAAAGACCCACCTCCATCCCCTCCAAATGGTTCCAAGGAAACCAAGAATACAAGTTATTGAGGGGGGCTAAGCTCGCGGAGGCTCTGCTCATTACCAGGGCTCCCTAAAGAAGCCCGAGTTGACGCTTTCTTTCTCCCTGGTTTCTCCTGGAGCCAGAGATGCCACCCCTAAACACATTTGTATCTTCTGGCTGAGTCTGGAGGTGGGTGGACCCCAGCCATCGCCTAGGCAAAGGGGCTCCCACCTGATGTTGCCGTTGTTGGTGGAGTAACGCAGGTGTCTGCAGATGTGCTCGAACATTTCCTGGGCAGTGGAACAGCGCCGGGCGTCGAAGACCTGCACACAGCCCCCCAGACACGCCCATCAAGATCAGTGAGAACTCCGGTCTCAGGGATGATCAGAAGCTAAATCACGAGGGATCCGAGGGTGGGCTCCAGACCCCCGGGGCCACACACCAAGCAGAGAGGTGCTTCCTCATCTCTGCATCGACACCTCCCACCCAGGGCTGCCCCGTCCAGCCTTTCTCCTGCTCTCCTAGGGGAGCCCAAGCACCCCCACTTGGAAGATCCTATCAAAACCCCAATCCCAAGAAAACTCGATGGCAAGCACCAAGAATCCGGATTCCCGCAGCCCAGCCTAGTTTCTCTACAAGGTGAGCGCATTGGACGCCAGGCCTCCAGCACAGTTTGTTATAGGCGGAGGTGCTTTCACTGGCATCGCTCCTCGATTTCTCTGTCCAAAGGCTTGCGATATTCTCCAGCAACACAACACCCCCTCGATGTAAAGATGTCCTAGGCAGCTACACTAAAGAAAATGTTTTCTAGGGGCCAAGGATCCAAACAGTCCAGGCAAACCACCTCTCTTGCGGCACCAGGGCTTCCACAATAATAATAACAAGGTCATCTGGTTTGATGTTGGCCGCTAGTCTCCCAACTTGGACATCAGAGAGAAAGATCAGCTGGAAACCCTGGGGCTGACATGGGACCCTAGACTTCCCACGGGGGCCCATCTCAGGTTCAGGGGTGTGCAGAGAGAAGTTGAGGCCCCGGGTTCTGTCCAGGAGCCCTGGGCACAGCTCTGCTTGGCTGTTCGGGGGCCTCTGCCCAGGGCCCACCCGTCCACCGCTTCCTCTCCCGCTGGGCTCTAGGGAAGTGCACCTGCAGGTTGGACCACTGGATCCTTCCGATGCAGCGTGGGGCATTGCGCCAGGCCTGCTTGGTGGCGTAGATGAGCTCATCTCCCGTCAGCTGGTAGGTTCCTGTTGTTTCTATCTCCTTTGTTACAGCTTCCACCCTGGCCAGATGTTCCTCTATTTTTGCCCTGGGGGACAGGAAGACATCAGGAAGATCAACAACGAGATAGCCTTACACAGGCATTAATTCAAGCCACAGAAGCAGGAGCTGAATTAGGACACCAGGACGTCAAGATGTCTCCTGGAGACCGGCCCCTCCAGGTCAGCTTCAGGGGTGCGTGACCTGGGCCCGGAGCTTAGAAGGGCCCCGCGCTTGGTCTCATGCTCTGCTGTCACTGTGTTCAAACTCGGAATCCCTTTTGAACAGGGAGCCCGCGTTGTCTTCGATTTTACACGGGGCCCTGCCAGCCACGTCGCTGTTCCCGATCCCAGCAGCACCCTTGTGGTTTCTGGGCACTTTTTCTCTAATCACGTACATCTCCGCTCGGCGAGCGCGAGCAGGGAGTGCGTGCAATCCCCCTCAGACACACGCGAGACCCAGAGGGGCATCCGTCACGCCGCAGTCCCGTCCTGCCTCTCGGCTGGGGAGCAGCCGACCACCTTCCCATGGTGAAGAGATGAGCCAGTCAACCCCTCCCACGGCATCTCCTGTGCACGGAGTACCTGCTAGAAGCCCGGTACTGGTGAAGTCACTCACAGTCGGTGTCTCATTGGGCCTGTGAGGGAGGCGTTTTTGTGTCCATTTTATTGTCAAATGTATCAAGGTTCTAGGAGGGTACGTACCCCCACGGAACGGGTGTGATAAAGACCAAAGTCAGGGCTCAGATTCAGGTTTCCCTGATGCCACGCCCAGGCTCTTCACCTTCCACCTCCTACCCCAGGGGGAGTGCAAGCCCAGAGATGCTGCGGGCCTTCCCACGCTCTCCTGCTCAGGCTCCCACAGGGAGTGGCTCTCAGGACCCCACCTGCAGGGCCCCAGGGCCTGCTCAGGGAGGACACCACCACCGCAGGGTCCACCATCCCAGCTCTCCACAGCCCGGGGTTTCTCAATCTCTGCACCTCTCAGCCAGCAAGGCAGGTGAGGTGTCTACACTGGCTCCTCTCCGCCCCTCCCAGGCTTCAAAAACACCCCACAGGGAGGAATTCGGGCAGAAAGGCTTTGAAACACCACCACCACCACCACCACCACCACCACCACCACCTTGGGATTTCCAATCAGCACCAAAAATGTTTGAAATGGCAACAAACAAAACTATTTAAGGAATGAACTCCTGATTAAGGAGAGTGGACAACTCAGAACAGAATGGCCTTTCTGTGGATGAAGAGTGCCCCGACCACTCTTCCTTGATTAAGGAAAAAGCTCAAAGACAAAACACTTGACACCATTTATCTTCAAGGATACGCCGCTGCCGGGTGAAGGTTGAGGCAGCCCCTTCTCCCTAAACAAAGCTCCTAGCAACACTGGCTGCACCCAAGCATGGAAACCGCAGCCATGACCAGAACACAAGGCCTCGCGCATACTTGTTACCATGTGATTCTATAAGGAAGAATTCCTCTTTTACATGTTTACCCCATTCCTTTAGAATTTTATATTTTGCCACAACTTTCATATAGCCATGTTTCTGAGGCACTGAAGTTGCTATGATGCCTATTAGTTCTGGAAAAAAAAAGAGAAAGTGGCTTTTGGCATCGGTGAACTGGATTTGAACAGAATATTGAGCAAGTTATGATTTCTATCTATACATTCTTTCCTTCATGAAAGACCGAACCGGCCCAGCTGCCTGTGCCTGTGGCTGCGAGTGTAATTGTGGAGATGGACTGGCATTTGTCCTCCATCGCCCCCAGGACCTCATGGGGGTCCCAGGTGTGGACTTGTACTGCGAGAAATGGCTCTTTCCTCCGTGAGAAGCAGGGCAGCCCTGGGGCCTCCCCCAGCTAACATCCGCCCAGCTGCCTTCAGACACCAGCAGGACCTCCCAGGTCCAGCATGGAACCTTGAGGTTAAAGCAGGGGCTCTAGTACCAAGCTGCTGGGGTTCAAACCCTAGCTCTGGGACTTCTGAATGTGTGACTTTGAGTGGGTTCATCTCCTCCACAGCCTCAGTTTCCATGTCTGAAACACGCGGAGGATAATAATGGTGCCAATCTCATCAAGGCGTGGTGAGCGTTACTCCCAAGGCACTCACGCAGGGCCCAGAACATACATAGTGCTCGGTAAGTGTTAGCATCGATACAGTGGCCCAAGGAAGCCCATGGGGAAAATTCCCGCCCCCTCGTTCATTAGTCAACAACCTCACTGACAGCCCAAGGCGCCCGAGCCTCCTAGTCACCCAGCACCCTGCAGAGGTTCCAGTTGCACAACACACAGCCTGCACTCCCCTGCGTGAATAGGGCTCTCAGCCCAGCTGTGCGTTAGCATCGCCTGGAGATGTCTGCTGCCTCCCCACTTCCTGGGGCCCTGAAACTCGTGGCCCAAGGGACCCTGACACCAACATTTTGCAATGTCCTCAGGCAACTCTACTGTGCAGCCAGGGTTGAGGATCACTGGCCCTGGGAGGTCACATTTCTGAGGCACTGAAAATGCGATGATGCCTATTAGTTCTGGAAAAAAAAGGAAATGGGCCCTCCCGGCTCAGATGTTGTCTGGTCATAGGAGAGGGCATGTGGTCTCACCAGAACCGCTC
>NW_006295915.1:53261-59137 GCF_000327345.1 Myotis davidii
CTGCCCCAGGGCCCCAGGCACCCTTCCTGGGCTCACTTCATGCCGTCAAGTGCCCCATGGGGCTGCACTATAAAAGCCACACCCCTCCCAGCCATTAGCCAGCCAATCCATGCTCTTGGCCATTCTGTCTCACAATCCCTTTGTGCATTTCTTATTTTAAAGGTTTAAAGGGGCCTAAGTGAAAAGTCACATATTTTATGAAACCCAGGAGTGTAGAACCCCACAAAGTTCAGTGCAAAGAGCATGGCCTGCCTTCTCCAAGTCAGGTGGCCTGAATTCTAGCCACTGGGTGACCTCAGGTGTGTCACTGGGCTTCCTGTTCATACCTGCAGAAGGACTTGGTTAGGTGGTCTCCAAGGTCCTATCTATTGCAAACATTTAATAATGAAAGGGTGCCTATCCAGTCACAATCAAGGTAACTGTGAGCCAGGACATGGTTTGAAATCCTCACAACAATCTTATGAGCAAGATTCTATCGCCACCCCCGTCTATTACAGATGAGGAAGTTGAGGCACAGAGAGGGTGAACAGATTTCCCAAGGATGCAGGACTAGTCAGGATTCGAGCCCAAACAGTTACACTCCTGACCCACACTTTTAACCACCATTGCTCTGCCTCTTTGTCTTAACAATTATGAAAACGCACTCTGGGGTCTTTTTCCCTTGGGAAACTGTGCTTTAGCACTGGATCCACTGCGAATCTGGGAAGGAAAGGGGCCCAGAGTCAGAGGGAAGTGGCTGGAGACAGGAGAGCTCCCAGGAAGGGGGAGGCAGCAGGTCTTGCAAGACGTGAGCCTTACTTACTCTTTGAAGGAGCTGTAATACTGATTGACAAATTCGATAGCTTGAGGTAGAAGCTCGTCTGGGGAGGTAGGCTTGTCCCTGGGTCCTCTGGTCAAGCTTTTGGAGTTCATGATGGATCCCAAGCAACACTTGGACTTGCAAGCCAAATCCTGCAAAGGGAGAGGTGGGTGGTGAGGTGGGCAATTTTGATGGCCATCCTCTCCAGGGCTAGCTCTCCGGGCCATGTTCTTCCACTCTGGCTGCTCCAGAACTCCACCATCCCTCTCCACGCCTTTGGCACCTCCTCCTTGGTGTCCATCAGGCTTTCTCCCCACTTAGATTTCTTTTCCTCTACTGGCTGGACCCCACTGAGTGTGAGCTGAGGAGGTGTGCTGCCCCTCACCCAGGTTCAGCCTCTTGGTATTATTCCCAGCCAGCTCCAGACCCAGAACAAAGTCAACATCTCTATCCCTGGGGACATCTCGACTACCTTCTCATTTAAAGAGGCTGATGTGGCCACTGGGAACACACTATTGGTGTTCAGCAAAAATGAACTGAAATGAGATGGTGCAAATCCCAAAGTCAGAGGGTGGCACAGAAAAAGTACTGGAAGGAAGTACATCCCAATGTTCACTGCGATCATTTCTAGAAGGTGTGGGAAATAGTTCTGCTTTCACGGTCTTGAAATTTTCAATTCTTTCCCACTTAGATGCATTAGATAGAATGCATTCTAAATTTAGAATGACAAATGTAGGGGAATATCAAAGGGCCTTAAAGGACACTTAGTACAACTACTCATTGGGTGCTTGAACCCCTTTCTAATATCCCTAAACTGGAGGCCTGGTGCACAGATTTGTGCACCGGTTGGGTCCCTCGGCCTGGCTTGTGCCCTCTCGCAATCCGGGACCCCTCGGGGGATGTCAGAGAGCTTGTTTTGGCCTAATACCCACAGGCCAGGTCGAGGGACCCCACTGGTGCACCGGGGCCTCTGGTATGCATATAAGATCTTTGATTAATCTCTTCCTGCCCTTCCCCCTCCCCCCTTCCCTCTGAGATTCATCAGTCTGTTCCATGTTTCCATGCCTGTGCATTGAGTATCTGCCCCTAGTCAGTGCACATCATAGCTACCGGTCGAACGGTCGCTTAGGCTTTTATATATATAGATAGCTCTTGAATGCTTCTAGTGACAGGAAACTCACTACCTCTTGATATAGTTCAGTTAAGTTTGAGCAGGTCTGTTAGAAAGTTCTCCCTGATACTATGCTGATATCTGTGTCTCTGTGGAAAAGAATTAATTTGTTCCTGTAACGGTTGATATCACCTCTGGATTATCCATTATCCATGAGGGGGGTTCACGGGGAGTTGGCCTCATTTACTTCCTACTGTTATTTATGAGGAACACAGGACTCTGTTCCCGGCACCGTTTACCCAAGTGGAAGACAGCTTGCTTTGCCCAGGGGGACATCTGTCTGATCCTCTAAGGGCCCTGATGGCTTCACCGACTTGGGACAAAGGTGGTTCCCCCTGAAGCCCCAGACTTCTCACCGCTTTGGCCTTGTGGTGAAGTGTGTCTTGGAGAGTCATCCCACTGCCCCAGTTTTTGACCCTCACATGTCGTGGGCAGGCCGATGGGGGCGCATCCAGCTTAACCGGGGATTCTGGAGACTTCTAAGAGGGAGAAGAAAATAGGGATTTCCAAATGCCTCCAACTTCAGGATCCCATGGGTCTCTCCCTGGCCCCTGGGCCCTGCTTTGGCTTTGGGTAGGGGTGGGGAGCTAGGGTGGGTAACAGGCCAGGGTGTCGATCCATGTCCCTCCTCCCTTCCCGGCAGCCTGGCCACCTGGACCAGCGCCTGCTCAGAGTTCCAGGTGCCTGGGCCACTGGCCAGGCTTCTCTCCTCACCCAAGACCCTGCCAAATGCTCCCTCAGAGGAATTGCAACAGTGGAGACTAAGATTAGATGCAAAGGAGGCTACTGTCACAGTCAATACCGCTGAGAACAGAAACCAGGATGAGGAATAACCTCCCACTGCCTTCCACAGAGGCATTTAAGAAAATGAAAACCATCTTCTATCCCAGCCCCTCCCCACCCACCCCACCCCCCATTCTCTGCCCATCTCCCTGGAACGCTGAGGTCCAAAGCACTTAGGCAAGAGAGAACCATGGATAGAGGCTGGGGCTGGGACCAAAAGCCTCAGCTGTCGAGTCTGGGGTAATGTTGGAGTGCCACTTCTGACTCCATGATGGTCTCCTCTCACCCATGCCAAGTCCTCCAGGTGCCAGTGCACCTTGGGGGCCGCCACTCCAGATCACCACGGATCATCCTGCTCTCCCAAAGTCCTTCCTCACCCCCACCTGTGTCCCCTGGGTCTCCACTCACAGCCCAGACCCCAGCTCCCACCAGGCTGCTCAGCCTGCACCTGCGTGGGCGAGGGGGGAAGGGGCTTCCCACACCCCTGTGACTCACTGACCTTGGCCGTCCCCGTGAAGGGCTGGGGGGCCTCGTTCCGGTGCTTGCTGAGGCTGTGACACTTGGGGTCATCCTGTGTCACTGGACTGTGAAAGGAAACAACTGTGATGAGATGGCGTATCTGAGGGCAGAGAGGGCTCTTAGAGTCCCTTCTGCCAGCCTGTCACTTGATGGGTGAGGGGACCGAAGTCCGGAGAGTGGGAATGAATTGCTCATGGTCTCCAGCCAAGGAGGATGTGTGTATGTGGCGGGGGAAGCAGCCAGTCAGATCCAATCACCCCACCATCACCACCCTCCCTCCTCTTCTTCTCTTGCCTTCCCTCTACAAAGCCAAAACAACATGAAGGGAGCTGAACCAAAGCTGGGGGCCCAAAGGATGACCCACAGAAGCTTCAGGAAGATGCCTCCTTCAAAAGCTGAGTACAGCCTGGCCGGTGTGGCTCAGTGGTTGAGCATCAACCTATGAACCAGGAGGTCACAGTCCTATTCCCGGTCAGGGCACATGCGGGAGTTGCGGACTCGATCCCTAGTTGGGGCGCACAGGAGGCAGCCGATCAATGATTCTGATCATTGATATTTCTATCTCTCTATCCCTCTCCCTTCCTCTCTGAAATCAATAAAAGTTTTTTTTAAAGCCAAGTACAATCGTGGGTGGGCAGACAATGGCTTCTCCAGCCCAGCAACACTGCCCACCACCCACGCATTTTGGAGGATTGAGCATTTTTATTTAAAGCATTCGATTTGTCTCGGTTTATTTACATATTCTAAATTTTTATTATGAAAAGTGTTAAACATACATAGTCAAGATAATAGAATAATAAACCCCATGGGCCCTTCACCCAGATTCAACCCAATCAGCAATTATCAGCCCATGGCCAGCCTGTTGCAGCTCCACTGCTCCCGCCCCCACCATCAGTTTAAAGCAAGTCTGGGAGGCCCCGTCATCCTTAAATATCTCACTAAGCATTTCTGGAAGATAAGGGCTCTTTAAAATAAAACATATTGGTTACATTTATCTTAAAACAATAGATTTAAAGAACTTAGCCGGGCCCAGCCAGTGCAGCTCATGGTTGAGCATCAACCTACGAACCAGGAAGTCATGGTTCGATTCCCAGTCAGAGCACATGCCTGGGTTGCAGGCTCAGTTCCCAGTGTGGGATGCACAGGAGGCAGCCGACCAATGTTTCTCTCTCAGCATTGATGTTTCTATCTCTCTCTCCCTCTCTCGTCCTCTCTGAAATCAATAAAAATATATATTTAAAAAAAAAAGAAGAAGTTAGCCTGTCTTTTGGAGAAAACCCTGACAGTCTGAAATCACTGAGAAACCATTGGCTCTGGTTTGGGATTTCAGGTTCGCTCTCCTGGCAAATGCTGCGGGGAACAGAAGACGTGTGGCCCCCCTGGCTGCATACTCATGAGCGTCACACCCCACACATGCCTCCTCCTGGGGTGGGTCACACGGCAGGGGCACTTTAGTAGGAAAGCTGGTTTGTTCCATGTTCTTTGCACTATTTTCCGGGGTGTGCACACACATCAAGGGGAAGGGGGTTGGGTGGTGTTACAAAAGGGCCTCTCAGTTTCCACTTTACACATATCTGTGATGTTGGAATATGACAAATGGGCATGCATTGCTTTTATTACTGACAAAAGTACTATTTAGGTTGTGCCCAGTTTCCTCACTAGTATAAACAACTCCCCAAACTGTGAACATGGTCTGATTGTGCGTGTGTGTGTGTGTGAGTGTGTGTGTGTGTGAGTGTGTGTACTAGTAAAAGCATAGAAAAACACAATGTTAACAGTGACTAGCATTCAGTGATGAGAGCATGGACATTTAAAATTTTTCTTCAGACTTCTCTGCATTTTCCAACTTTTTACAGTGACCACAAATTCCTTCCCCCAATGGGGGAAAGTTTTTAAATTTGAAAATGAATAAACAAAGCGACGCACAGTCACCTTTCTCCCCAGGTTAGCAGATTTCCTTAGACCAGCTGCTGGGAGACCGGTGACCAGAAGCCAGAGGAGCATGTGAAGGTTCCGGATACTGACTGACCAGCTATTGCACTGTCCCCTCGGACACTCAGTGCAAGTTGGGCAACCACAGCTGCGCTTGGTCCTGCTTGCTCCTTCGTGGGGACAGGGGACCCTTACGGACCTGCCCACTGCCAGCGCGGTGCTAGCTCAGACCCAGGACCAGAGCTGCAGTCTGGTTTGGGGGAAGCAGGGGCTGACCTGGTCCTGACTCTCCCGCCGTTCCCACTCCTCCCTACCTAGCCACCGAGGGAAGGGGTCAGGGAGGAGCCCTGGGAAACGGATCTTATTTGTAAAACAAGAGCCTTCTTGCTCTCTTATGTCTGTCCTACAGGGTGCAGCAGCCCCGGTGCTGAAAAGCCTAGAAAGCTCCCAAGTGCCGAAACACCCACCATCCCACCCCAGCCCTCCTGGACGCGGCTCCTGGGCGCACGCGGGGCTTCCCTGGGTTTGTGGCTACTGCATTGCAACCTCTTAGGCGTCCCCACCGAGGAGAACACTTTGGGCGAATCCTCATCGGATTCGAATATTCCAACCCTCCTATTTTCACGGGAAACCGACGCTCAGACAGGGACAGTGCCACGTCGGGTTGCAGCC
>NW_006295915.1:59231-60041 GCF_000327345.1 Myotis davidii
GACCCGCAGCCCCGCCCCGGGGAGGAGCCAACGGGAAAATCCGCCTGGACTGGGCTCAGCCTCCAGCCCGTGGGAAGCCCCGGCCAGAGTGTCCTCGCGGGACCCGCAACAGGCGGCAGGGAAGTCTGCCCTTTGGATGCCACTAGAGTCTAGTGGCGAACTTTTAGAGCTCGGCGTGCCAGCATTTTGAAAAACCCTAACTTTGGTGCCGCGTCACATATAGAAATGTTTTGATATTTGCAACATAGTAAAACAAAGACTTATATTTGTGATATTTATTTTATATATTTAAATGCCATTTAACAAAGAAAAATCAACCAAAAAAAGAGTTCGCATGTCACCTCTGACACGCGTGTCATAGGTTCGCCATCACTGCACTAGACTTTCTCTGGGCTAAGCCCCCTGGGCAAGGACTGCGGAGCTCGCACTGTAGTGCATTACAGTTTACAAAGCAACCCTTATCCTGTTATTTCATCTACTCCTTACTAAATGCACCGAAGAAGGAAACTGTATATTGCCATCCCCGCTTTATAGGGGAGGGGCGGGACAGAGAGGTTAAGGATCTTGTCCTAGGCCACACAGCAGCCCCAGGGCCCGCCCCCAAGCTCTCTCCCCTGGGGCCACCATGGGAGAGGGCCTGAGCTCTGCAGCAAGCAAGGCGGGCCTGGCCCCGGAGGGCTCTCTCACAGGGCTGCCCTGGGAAGTGCTATTTCTTTCCTGCACGTTTAGTGTGATTCCAGGAAGGAAGCCATAGAAAGAGCAGGACTGGAGGGTCACTTTTAGTGGGAGACATGGGGGGGGGGGGGGGGG
>NW_006295915.1:60061-69455 GCF_000327345.1 Myotis davidii
CCAGGAGCCTCCTCAAATCCTTTCCCGGCTCCTGGTCCTTGCCATCTAGACTTTGCTCCCTCTGTTCCTGGCTCCTACCCTGGAAGCAGGAGAACTCCTAGGGCCCAGAGAGGCAGGGCAGCAGCCCCCAACCTTAGAGTACACAGAGCCCCCCTGGACATATTATGGTGCATTTAACCCCAACCCAGAATACAGCCAAATGAAAGAAGGTACGCATTTACTCTGAGCCAACTGCAACCCAGCTCAACCGTGTTCCAAGTCACATACAATAGGTTCTGGCTCTTATTTTTTATACCTGAATGGACTTGGCAATGACTTTTAAAAAATAAAATATATTAACTGGTTCCCATTGCTTTCAGTATAAAATCCCCTTTGCAATGCTGCTTCCTCTTCCAGTAATATCCTCCCCTACCCCTTGCCCCCACCTCCCTGCAACTGTAGGTTGCAGTCCAGCTGGGCCTACCTCAGAAGAGCTCCTAGTGCCTCCTGGTTCTCCTGTCACCTCCTACCTCTCCTGTCACCCCAGCCCAATTTATAGAGCTTGTTAACCCCCCCATTCTGCATGCACTCCTCCCCAAACCAGTGAGGAAGGCACCATTTCCCCTGCCCCTTCCTGACAGCAGGAACTGGGTCTCTTCTCTCTCCCTTTCCCAGCCCAACCCAGCACTTGGTAGGCCCTCAATGAGAACCCATATCCTGTAAAGCTTATGAGTTTGAATTTGGTTCAAACCTCAGTTCCACCACTTTCCAGATATTGACCTTGAGTAAATCATTCAACCTTGTAAAAAATAAATAAGGATAATAAGATGTTGGCCAGGATGCTGCCCCAGTTCTAACCACTGGACTCTACAGCCTCCCATTCTCAAGTCAAGGATTCCACATTCCCTTCCCATGTACTTCCCCTAGAGATTCCCATCTCCTGCGGGCCAGGACTGTGCCATGTTCCTTCCTTTTTCACACAGCATCAGGCACCATGAGGCACACAATTAACAGTGGTCGCGTCAAATTCCAACAGGTACCTCCAAGAAGCAACTAGATCAGACCTGACACCCAAGATATGACCTCCAGTGAGAAGCCAGGCTCAGAGAGAGGAACTGTGAGCTGGTGGCGAAGGGTGAGGGAATGAAAGCAGAGAGGAGATGAGCAGAAGGTGGAGGTGGCAGGGGCAACCTTACCTGTAGGGAGCACAGATGGTTTCTCCCATATTGTTGTTGATATCTGGCTCCTTCGTCAAGTGTGACTTAGCTTGGAACAGGAACTTCCAGAGATGAGCCATGTCTGTTGTTTTGCAAAGCAGGTCGCTTCCCTGGATTTAAACTCAGAGGTTCTCTCTGGGGCTGAGGAAAAGGAAGGAGATGGTGACAGAAGATTGATGAAGAGTTTACAGAACTGGGCCTTCTCAATAGGGTTGGTTTACTAACGAATCATACAAAAGCTAACAGAGGTCTGTATTGTTTTACTTTTATTTGGTGTGTGGAAGGTGTGCGGAAGAGGGGGTAGTCTTATACGCGAGTATATAACAAACTCTGTATTTTGAGTGGAAATGTTAGGGGGTCGTCTTATACGCCCAGTCGTCTTATACGCCGGCAAATACGGTAGATCAGACCTGACACCCAAGATATGACCTCCAGTGAGAAGCCAGGCTCAGAGAGAGGAATTGTGAGCTGGTGGCGAAGGGTGAGGGAATGAAAGCAGAGAGGAGATGAGCAGAAGGTGGAGGTGGCAGGGGCAACCTTACCTGTAGGGAGCACAGATGGTTTCCCCCATATTGTTGTTGATATCTGGCTCCTTCGTCAAGTGTGACTTAGCTTGGAACAGGAACTTCCAGAGATGAGCCATGTCTGTTGTTTTGCAAAGCAGGTCGCTTCCCTGGATTTAAACTCAGAGGTTCTCTCTGGGGCTGAGGAAAAGGAAGGAGATGGTGACAGAAGATTGATGAAGAGTTTACAGAACTGGGCCTTCTCAATAGGGTTGGTTTACTAACGAATCATACAAAAGCTAACAGAGGTCTGGAGCAGCCACTTCAGCAGTGCTGGCTTTGGGGATCCTGTGGAAACAGATTACAAAGCTACATAACAGTCTAAAGGGAAAATGCTGGGCTGAAGCTCCAAGGTCAGGGTACAGCCCCCGAGAGGTTCCTTTGCAGGACCTGCTAGCCCACCTGACTTGAGCAAGAGTTATCGCTGATTGGCCCTGAAACCTGGGTGCCTCTGCCTGGGGCTGCAAGGTCTTCTCCAGCAGCTCTCATTAGCAACTGTCAACTGTCATTTTACACAGGTTACTGGGGAAGGCACTCAAGTTGTAGCTGCCTTTCTTTTAAGATGTTGCAATTGTCGATGCTACCTTTTTTAAAAATCATTTGGGAGGGAAATAATTATTTGTGAGAAATGCACTCAACTCTTAATATTTGAGATCAATCATCTCCTTTTAAAAAGACTAAAAGGAGACCTCACTACCTGGCCAGTGGGGCTCAGTGGTTGAGCGTTGACCTATGAACCAGGAGGTCACAGTTCAATTCCCGGTCAGGGCACATGCCAGGGTTTCGGGCTCTAATCCCCAGTAGGGGGTGTGCAAGAGACAGCTGATCAATGATTCTCATCACTGATGTCTCTCTCTCTCTCTCTCTCTCTCTCTCTCTCTCTCTCTCTGAAATCAATAAAAGTATATTTTAAAAATAAGTAAGTAAGTAAAAGGAAACCTAAGTGAAGGCCCAGGTCTGGGCTGGGCTGTCGCCAGCATGCCTGCTCACCGGTAAAACCCCTTACAGTGGGAGGCACTGGGGTCCAGGTAAGCATCTCAGAGCCCCTACTGGTTACATGACCTGGACCAAGTTATTTAACTCAGATTTATTTCTTCATCCGTAAAATGGGCTTAATAAATATCCATCTGCAAAGAATTTATTCAGGAGGGGAGAGGTGCATATTGTAAGAATTGGATTAAGATAATCTATGTTTTTTTAAAAAAAAATCTTAGATGACTTTCCACTCTCCAGTCTGAAATTTCCAAAAAGTGTTTTTCTTGCAATGTAGCAACCTCAGCAAGTTTTTGCAGGAAAAAGAAAAATCTGAATAAGATGCCCGGTTCCAATGGCCAGGCCTCATGTTGACATTTCTCAGGCTTTCCACCAGTTTATCTCTGCAGGCAGAAAATTCCCAAAGTTTTCGGAGCCTTCCCGAACAGGAAGCCGCAAACCCTCTCCAAACAGCAGCTTCCCCAGAAATGAAGACAACTCACCTCTCGGCTGTGCTGCCTCCACAGACAGGCAAACTGGGGGGGAGACCTGAGCCTTGAGCCCTTCGGAGCTGTCTATAGCTGCCCTCACCGGGGCTGGCTGAGAGACTGCAAACCAGCGATGCTGAGTGTCCTAGGGCCAGAGAGCCTCAGTCTTCAACTCGTCGCAAAGTTGTGATCACACTGGCAGCTAAGAGGTATATTTATATACCCCCGTGCCGCTCAGGGAACCGTTTTTGCATAAAGGTCCCTTTTTTTTTTGTTTCCAAAGGGAGTTTCCCCGGCTGGGTGTGCAGTTAGCTCATTTATGAAGAGGAGTCCTGGCCCGTGGGTGACTCGATTCTGCTGTGACATCACCCCATGTGGTGGATCCTCAGTAATCTACCTCTGCCTGGTCCCAGGTCCAAGGCAGTGAAGTCGCTCTTCAGCAGGTAGCAAGGACGATGAAGGAGTCATCCTGGGGCCAGGTTTTATTTAGCTAAGCCCACAGTGCTTAACTTTCAACATCTGGGAATTTTTTTTTTTTTTAATCTCAGTAGGTGGCTCTGGCTAATTCCTGTCCAGCCTTTCAGTTTTCCAGTTGGTGGCAGGCGTCCAGGAAGCTGGGGAGCAGTGACAGTATGGAACACACTGGAAAATGCCCAATTACAGACGGCCAGTGGTGCTGGGTGGTGCCCGTGTTCCAAGCAGGTCCCTGAAATATTCAGCTTGAGGTTGTGGGAAGGGAAAAGGAGTCATTGGCACAGGGAGACCTCTCAGATGGGGGTGTCACTAATGTCTCACCCTGCAGCTCTACCTAAGCTATGGCAGAATTATGTTCTACAGAGAAAAAAATTCCTTCATGATAATAGAAATTATTGTATAACTTCTAATAGGGAAACAACTTTTTAATTTCTTTTTTAACAAGGAAAATTATAATTTTTTTATAATTTCATTTATTATAGTACTTCAAAGAAAATATTCCTCTATGGTATGAATTGTCCTATTAGAAAAGTAAAATAGCTTTAGCTGGTCTGGCTCAGTGGATAGAGCATCGGCCTGCAGACTGAATGGTCCCAGGTTCCATTCTGGTCAAGGGCATATGCCTGGGTTGCAGGCTCAATTCCCAGTAGGAGGCGTGCAGAAGGCAGTTGATCAATGATTCTCATCATTGAGGTTTCTATCTCCCGCTCCCTCTCCCTTCCTCTCTGAAATCAATAAAAATATATTTAAAGGAAAGAAAAGTAATATAACAACTACATCAGGGAAGAGTTAAAAAATGGAAGGAAAACACACACACCCTGGATCTCACCATCCTATCACATCTCTGCCATCATCCATTCATTTCCTTCCTATCTTTCCCAAATTAAATGCAGCATTACGATGAATTGAATTTGTCTAAGACAAAGTTACAAAAAAAGACATGTATAGGACCTTTGTTACTTGAATGGATGAATGAATGAGTGAATGAATGAAAATAGTAGTAGACTGCAATGAGTTTCAACATACCAACACCATCCTCTTTGAGACGTCAGCCAGTTTGTTCAAGGAAACCAATACTGCTTGAGGAAAGATCAAGCCCCTGGGCCTAAGGAGTGCAAAGCTGAAAGAATTATTCATTCCTATGAATAATTATTGTACATGCAGTGATGGAGGGATGGAACTCCACCAAAGTAGCTGAATCTGCATTGCTCAGGGAAGGTTCACAGGGTAGAGGGATAGAGCTGGGATTTGTGGGATGATTAAGAGTTTGTTTCACTCTAACTCCTGTGCCTGCTTTCACATATTTTGGCTATACCTGCAGCAAATACATGTATTAACTCCTTCAACAACCCTACGAGGTGGATACTATTACTTGCCTTCCATGGAATCCTCTAGAATCCCATCTAATGGTATGAGAACACCTGGCTGGTTTTGCTTCAGAAAAAGCAGTTATTCAGTTATTCGATCTGTTAAACATGGGATTGCATGGGCAGTGAAATCCTAGGATGTGCGTGCACTGCCCTTCGCTAGAGGCTGGTACATGGCTACACATCAGAACACCTGGTTGGTTTTGCTTCAGAAAATGCAGTTATTCAGTTATTTGATGTTACACATGGGATTGCATGGGCAGTGAAATCCCAGGACGTGCGTGCACTGCCCTTTGCTTGAGGCTGGTACATGGCTCCCTCTCTTGGATGCTCCCCCCCTCGATGGAGAGGACCGCTCCCAAATGCAGTCCCTGGGGAGCATCTTATGTCCTCATTATCTTGGTGGCTCCCCTCCTCAAGGGGCCTCCTTTGCATGACCCACCCGAAGGGTGTGGTGTTTGTAACCACCCACCTACCTGTGTGTCCATTGCCTTCTTTGAATCCTCATACCCAGGTCAGGTGTGGAAATCGAGGCATCTGGAGTCTCAGGTGAGTCTGTGGCACAGAAAGGCAGGAACCCAAAGCTCTCCACTGGCTCCCCTCTGAGTCTCCCCTGCCCATAGGGGTAGGCACCGTGCTGTCCTTACCACCAATATCCCCAACACCTATTAATCACAGAGTTGGCACTCACAAAGGCATTAGCTGAATGTATGGTAACAGGATGATGAATGAATGAGGAGTGGTGTCAATCCAAGGGTGTCTGGATTGCCTGTGTTGGTGGCGTTGAGAATGGTGGGGTTGTTGTAATGTACTCCGCGAATCACAGAAGGACGCCTCAAGAAGTCGAATTAAAGAGTCAAATTTATTGCAATCCGGGACTATGAGGGGCCATTTTGCTTTCCCAAATCTCATAGTCATAAGATGGTGGCAAAGCCAGACTTAATATAGGCAAAGATCACAAAGGTATTGATTACATCTCAAGGTTTGGAATGAGGAACCTGGTTCGCAAAAAAGCAGTTTACAGAAGCAGAAGCAGCATGTTACCTAAATTACAGTTTGGGGTCTCTGGATAACTGAATCGACAGAAAAACATTATCTAGAGCCCTCGGGTCTGGAATGAGGAACCTGGGTTAAATTTATGCATGTTATCTAAATTACAGTTTCGGGGTCTCCGGAACACTGAGTCAACAGGGACACGAATGGGATGATTTATATAATTCAGAAAATCAAAATAACTTTTCTATCGTTAAACAAAGCAAATAAGTACAGAAGCCAAACAGCAGGGTTAGAGTTAAACTATAGTTTCTACCTGAGATGATTGCTACTATACTTCAGGGTCCGCAACCTCGGGACTTGGTTTCTGGCTAGGAAAGAATTCAGAGGCCAGACCCTAACTATAAGTGAACATTTACTTAGAAAGTCACAGAGGTAAGAAGTGAGCGGTACTAGAAATGGGCTCAGGAAACAAGTAACGGAGACGAAAGGAAGGCCTTTGGAGCTTAGGAGAGAGGAGGGTAAAGGTAATTCACCTGGGGCAGGGGAAGGGGGAGGAAAAAGGCAAGAACCTGCTTCCCGGAGGGAGTCCTCTGTCCTAAGGGCTTTTAACGGTGGAGATTTAAGGTCAGGTCCCACGGGATGATCTCAATAGAATATTCATCAGTTTTCCAAGTGTGTCCTTTCAGGGTCCTGATCTTCATTAAATACTTGGCACGAGGGCAGGGGGTCCTTCGTCGATGCAGCTGGTCCTGAGGTCAGCCCTGGCATCACTTGTCTGGTTTTGCTACTTTTCTAGGCCTGGAGCTGAAACACAGCTGGGGCCTAGATGTTATCCCTATGGAGGAAAGGTCGGGAGTCTAAACCACATTTCCAGAGATATGAAAGGTCTGGGGGTCCAAACCACATGACCAGCGTGACCAGCGATATGCTAGGGGAGAAAAGGGTCACCCTAGGGCTGAAGTCCTCATTTTCCCAGTTTTGCCTGTTGCTAGGCACCCGAGGCTTTCCAGCCTGGTGACCTTCTGCACCTGGCCCATCGTCCTTGCTCTGCTCATGTCTGTCTCACTGCCTCCCACACCTGGTGCACGGCAAAGGCTTAGTAATCAGTTCCATGTTCCTTTGCATTCTAGGAAAGTTGTGAGCCTGAGTTTCCTTTTTCTTTTTTCTTTTTTTAAAATATATTTTATTGATTTTTTACAGAGAAGATGGGAGAGGGATAGAGAGTCAGAAAAATCGATGAGAGAGATCGATCAGTTGCCTCCTGCACGCCCCCCACTGGGGATGTGCCCACAATCAAGGCACATGCCCCCGACCGGAATCGAACCTGGGACCCTTCAGTCCGCAGGCTGATGCTCTATCCACTGAGCCAAACTGGTTCGGAGAGCCTGAGTTTCAAGGCTACCACATCACCTCAGGCCGTGCTCTGACCCATCATCCTCCAACCGCGGCATTCTTGGCCCATGGCAGGGTGTAGGTCAGCAGCTACTGTCCAGTCGGAGCACCAGGCTTTGAGTACATGGCTGGAATTCACTTGAAAGGTGGGGGGTTCTCGGAATGGACTACTGAGGTGCTGTGGGACCTCAAAGAAGCCCAACATTTTACGTGACAAATGGCGGCCAAGATAAAGTGAGTAACGAGGTATAAGAAAATGCTTTGAGCTGTGGTGCAAAAAGGCCGCCAAGCAAGACGTGTTGGTCCCCGCTGTGTCAGAGAATAATAATTTACCTTTTGACATAGAGCAAGCAGGTAATATGAGCAAGAAGGGTAATGTAAGTGTTATCCTTCTGCAGACGGGCCGGGATCCACCCCATCTACTTTTAAATCCCTATTCTTTCTCTTTCTGTAACACTGCATTTAGTTATTTTCTTTAATTGGGATAAAACTCACATAACATAAAACTCACCCGTTTGACTATTTTAAAGTGTACACGTCAGCGGTTTTTAATGTGCTCACAATATTGTGTGTAACTGTCACCACTATCCCAATACTCTCTTCAGTGATGAACACGAGGAGGGAAGTAAAAATAAGAAGGATTGTGACACACAGACAGGATAAGAGGGTCACCCTGGACACACAGCAGGCGGTCTCAGAGCCAGGACAAACCGGGAGTCCCGATGCCCGACCAGAGCTCTAGTCTGTGGGTCCAGGGCTGGCCCCCTCCTGGAAGTTGGCATGGATTTCCCTCCCTGCACACCCGGTGGCTATCTGAGCTCCACGGCTGCCTTGCCCTTGGCCCAGCTCACCCTTTAGGCTGCACTCCTGGGCTTCCTCTGATGATGGGCACTGCAGATGCGTGCTTGCTGCCGGGCACCTGAAGGCCAGAGTGGGAGCCGGGGGGGGGGGGGCCTGGGAGTAGAGGGATGGAGGCTTCTGAGGCCGCTGTGGAGAAAGGCTCTCCTCGCTTCATTACAGCACATCCTGGGCACCACACCAATGCCAACCAGCCCTGGGGTTTCTCAGTGATTCTGGGACTGAGTTTTCCATCAGGTAAAGTTGATCTGTCCTGACACCAGGTTGTGGAGATGGTTCAGCTCCGGTTGGCCCTTGGGAGTTAGCAACTTCGAAGCTCTTTCTACCAAAACAATGATCAGAGAGGACACTTTCTAACGAAAGCATGTATATGCATCAACCGTCTGATCCACGCAATCGCCTGAGGTGAGAGTTCTTACTAGTCCCATGTTATAGATGGGGGAACTGAGGCTCTGCAAAGTTAAATGGCTTGTCCAAGATCACACAGCCAGGCGGTGGCGAAGCTAAAACCCTGGAGTCCCCTGCTTTTCCCCTCCCATCCACCCCCTGCGAAGGGCAGAACCTGGACACAGCCCAGGCTCCTGCACCACCTCCATGGCCTTTCTTGGAGTCTTCCCCCGCCCCCACCCTCCTGGAATAATAACTGGAGACGAGAATAATCACAGCTACTGCGGTGGAGCACTTGCTCAATAACTACAGGCAGGTCCTGAGCGTTTCTCATCCCACTCCGTCCTCCTGCAGCCCCTGTGAAGGTTCTGTCATTTCCCCGACTGCACAAGTAAAGTAACTGAGACACAAAAAGGCTGAGCCACCAGCCCCATGTCCCTCAACTCCTAAGGGATGGAGCTGAGGCTTGGTCCTGGTCTGAGACCAAGGTCCTCGCTGGGTTGCAGGTGACCCCCCAACTCCCACCTCGTGCGCCTCTGTGTGCACACCCATTTCTGCATGTGGGCACACCCCAGGGGCAAGGTGAAGAAGTGGCAGGATGGGGGTGGAAAACTGAGGCCAAGGTAGGAGCTGAGTGTGACCTGGGCTTGAATGTTCTCCCTCCTCTCCCCCCAGGAACCAGCATCTGGTGCCAGCAATAT
>NW_006295915.1:69497-73207 GCF_000327345.1 Myotis davidii
GAGACCCTGCTGTGTGCCACTGCTTCACAGAAGCCCCCGTGGAATCCTCTCGCCGGCTCTTTGAGGAAGCTACTGTCATGGATAATTACAGAGCAGGGACCTGTAGTTCAGAGAGGGAAAGCGACTTGCCAGAATCGCCCAGGGAGTTGGGATTTGAACCCAAAACTGTCAGATTCCAAAGGCAGGTTCTTTCTATGGCATGTGTTTGTGGGGCGCCTGTCACACTTCCAGCTGTATTCCCGTGGTTCACAGTAAGAAGACGCTCAAACATTGACTGCATGGAGAACTGTGCCCTCGCTGTGTACATGGCACTTACCCACCCTGTGACAACCTTGCAAGGAAAGTGCCATTGTTCCTGTGGTAGGCAGTTCAACAGACATGAATAGAGCAAGGACCATGGCCAGGTGCAGGAGGCGACCTTGGCAGAGAACTCTGGGTGTCTAGCAAAGGACAGTTATAGGGTGGAACCAGTTCCCAGGTGACCTTTCCTCCCAGAGCACATCACTGGTCATGCTGTTTGGACCCCTCGGACCTTTCCTCCCAGAGATAACTTCTAGGCCTCACTTGTATTTCAGCTCCAGGCCCAGAAAAGCAGCAAAACCAGACAAGCGACCCCAAGGCTGACTTCAGGGCCAGCTGCATTGAATAATGACCGCCTGCCCTGGTGCCAATCAGTCAGTGGAGACCTGGGCCCTGAAAGGACACACCTGGAAAACTACCCAATATTCTATTGAGAGCTTCCCGTGGGACCTCCCCTAGAACCCCCACCTTTCAACCTTAGGAAGGTGGACCCAGCTTGCCCACCTCTTTTCCTCCCCCCTGCCCCTCCCACTCCTCCCGGGCACTTCACCTTTACCTTCCTCACTTCTAAGCTCTAAGGGCCCTTCCTTTACCTCTGTAACTTGCTTCCTAAGCCCATTTCTTCTAGGAATTACTTCTCCTACCTCTGTGATTTACCCAATAAATGCTTTCTTATAGTTTGGGTCTTGGCTCTGAATTCTTTCCTAGCCAGAACTCAAGTACTGAGGTTGCTGAACCCAGGTCCGGTCTGACCCCATGTTTGGCCACAGGGGTGGGCAAACTTTTTGACTCGAGGGCCACAATGGGTTCTTAAACTGGACCGGAGGGCCGGAACAAAAGCATGGATGGATGGTTTGGTTGAACTAATATAAATTCAAAGTAAACATCATTACATAAACGGGTATGGTCTTTTTTTTTTTTTTTAGTTTTATTCATTTCAAATGGGCCAGATCCGGCCCACGGGCCGTAGTTTGCCCATGGCTGGCTGATGCCGGTCCTACCGCCTTCAACATTCCCATCTCACGGGGGGGGACGGGACACTGAGGCTGAGAGAGGTGGCCCACTTGCTCAAGAACCCATGGATCAAAACTGGACAGCCAGAAATGCAGGCCTGCATCCTCCCAGCTCCGAAAACAGGGAGCTATGCCCGAGGGGCACTGCACTGACTCAAAACTCTACAAAGCGCTCAGCTGTGTTGCCCAGATGCCAAGGGCACCAGGCTTGCAGGGGCTTAGATCCTTCAGGCAAAAGGGGCCCTTGAAGGACGGAAAAATTTAAACAGGGCGAGGGGACAGAGGAGGGTGGCTTAGGCCTGTGGCAAAGCCTCAATTCCCATCGCTTCTAAATGAGTGTGTCTGTGGCCCTTCTCGGAGGTGGAGATGCCGTATGTGTCTGGACCCAGGGAATTCCCACTCTTGTCCAGGAAACTCCAGCTCCGCAGCCCTGGCCCCTGGTGTCCCAACAGGAGTCAAGAAACAAGACACCAGAGTGTGGCTGTCATGGTGAGCCACAGGGTTCTTGGGGAGGTCAGAGGGTCATGCCACCTGCCCTCGGGGTCATTGTACCTAAGGCCATCCAGAGGGGATTTGGGGTGGCAGCTGGAATAACCTTCCCCCTCCCTCCTTGTAATAGTTGAAGTATTTATTGATGTGATTACTGTCTGTGACAGTTCACTGATTTTCCACTTGTGGAAAATAATGCAAATTTATTTTAGAAATCCATTTAAATTTTTTTTTTAAAAAGTGAATTCAAGGGAAAGAAATGTTTCAGCAATAACAGTGTAGGTGGCTTGCCGGTGTGACAGAAATTAAGAAAGTGGGACAGAAAGAACCTCAAGGAAAGTGTACCAGGGGACAGGTGAGTTTGGCCGTGTGTGTGTGCGTGCGTGTGTGTGTGTGTGTGTGTGTGTGTGTGTCATGGCAAGTCACATGTCCAACGCCCCTGTCAAAGGAAGGTGCTGGGAAGAGGCTTGCTAAGAGTCCTCCCAGTTCTGGTAACCATCAGGCGCTAGGTCTCAAACAGGCCCTGAGCCCCACGCCATTTCTTGACTGACCACTGGAGGGCGGGAGTCACACAAATTCCGGGCAGCTCAGTAGCCAAGGCCTGCCCGGTCGGTGTGTACTAACTTGAATGACATGGAAATGAAGTAGCCGAGGGATTTTTGCTGGAAATGCCCAGATGGTCACCTGCGGTGGACTGACCTCGGGTGGACCAAGACACGGATGGCTTTGCTGGCTGAATCCCTGGAGCATGACTCATGCTGGCTGGCGCAAGCCTGGCACTTCACTGGCAGGGCTGGCACAGCGGCCCAGGACCTGACCAGCTGGGGCTCTTGGGGGTGTCCCAGCCAGGAATTTTCTTGCCGACACACCCCAGAACATCCTCCCGTCTCTGTCCTTCGTGCTGCTTCGTAGAGTGGCATCCAGGCAAGTCATTTTTAAATATATTTTTATGGATTTCAGAGAGGAAGGGAGAGGGAAATAGAGACAGAAACATCAATGATGAGAAACGAGTAACTGGTCAATGGACGGGTGGGTGGGTTGGCTTGTAGAAGTGGATTTTCACGGGGGGCCTGCACCCAGTAGGGACGCAGCAATCTGCAGCCTGCCTGACTGTGGTCCCAGATTCCTAATCTCCCTCAGCCCTGAGTGGCTCAAGCATGCAGGTGGCCTGGACTCCCCTAGGCCCCTGGGGAGCTCTGGACGGGGCAGAGGGGGCCTAGCTCTGCAACCCCCTGGGCCTGAGTTCCTCTTCTGTGAAAGGGAAATCGCCTCCACCTTGGGTGACTGGAGGGTGAGGGGAGGCACATGCATTGCCCGCACAAGGCACAGCACGTAATGGGGCTTCCTTCCTCCAGTCTGCTTATTGAGAGGCCCATTACCATGTACATAAATGCCACCTCACTAAGTACCTCCTGGAATAGGGCTTGAGGAGCGGGGGCGGTGGAAAGGGAGGGAGACGGGAGGAGGTTTATGTGTGGCGGGAAAGAGCAGCGGGGCAGTGGGCCCACCGCTGAGCAGATGGGATTGCAGACGGGGATTTCCTCCCAGCCATGTGTCCCCTCAAGGTCCACTCTTGCTTTCCAGACCCCCAAGCTTCCCATTTAGGCCTTGGAGGGACATGGAGCCCTGCAGCAAGAGGGTTGCAAGGGTCTGTATATGTTAAGGGGTGGAGCTCTGTAAGAGCCGCGACCGTGTTTACTATTCTAGACTGTTCATTAGTAATTTGCTGGTTGGGGAAGTTTAAAGTCAGAAGAGATAAAAGAGAGAATTAAAATAAGTTGCTGAAACGACTAGGATGGGTGGCAGCCAGGCTTCTTGCTTGTGGGTGAAGCTGCCCTCGGGGACACACTCCAAACTGAGCATCTGGTTAGTGGAAGACTGGGCAGAGGTGGTCACTGCCAGTGAGAG
>NW_006295916.1:0-731 GCF_000327345.1 Myotis davidii
GGCTCAGTGGTTGAGTATCAACCCAGGAACCAATGGAGCCCAGGTTGTGGGCTCTCTCCAAAAATCAATATAAACATATTTTTTTAAAAATATATTAGTTTCAGGTATATAACCAGGTGGTTGGACATTATATAACTTATGTACCTGATAAATCTAGTATGTATCTCACACCATACATAGTTATTAGAACATTATTGGCTATATTCCCTATGCTGCACTTTACATCCCCATGGCTATTCTGTAACTATCAATTTGTACTTCTTAATCACTTCACCTTTTTATCCACCCCCACCCTCCTTTCACCCCATTCCCCAATCCACCTACCCTCTAGTAGCCACCAGTTTTCTCCCTGTGTCTATAAGTCTGTTTCAATTTTGTTTGTTCACTTATTTTGTTCTTTAAATCCAACATATAAGTAAAATCATATGGTAGTTGCCTTTCTTTGACTATCTTATTTCAAAGACTATAATACCCTCTAGGTCCATCCACCATGCTGTTGCAAATGGTAAGATTTCATTCTTTTTTATGGCTGAGTAATATTTTATAAGGTAAATGTACCAAAATGCTTTAATCCACTCATTTTTTTTAATATATTTTATTGATTTTTCACAGAGAGGAAGGGAGAGAGATAGAGAGTTAGAAACATCGATGAGAGAGATACATCGATCAGCTGCCTCCTGCACATCTCCCACTGAGGATGTGCCCTCAACCAAGGTACATGCCCTTGACCG
>NW_006295916.1:1840-5577 GCF_000327345.1 Myotis davidii
AGAGATCAACCGAAGGACTTGTATGCATGCATATAAGCATAACAATGGACACAAGACACTGGCGGGTAGGGGAGGCCAGGGGAAGGTCAAGGGGGGGAAAAAAAGGAGACAAATGTAATATTCTTTGTAATACTTTAAGCAATAAAACAAAATTAAAAAAAACCTTAGGTATAAATTACAAAAAAGAAAGAAAGAAAGAAAGAAAAAACACATCAATGATGAGAGAGAATCATCTATTGGCTGCCTCCTGCTCACCCCCTACTGGGGATTGAGCCCACAGCCTGGGTATGTGCCCTGACCAAGAATTGAACTGTGACCTCCTGGCTCCGAAGGGTCACTGGTTAGATTCCTGATCAAGGGCTCCTACCTGGGCTGCAGGAGGCAACCAATCAGTGTGTCTCTCTCACGTTGATGTTTCTCTCCCTCTCTCTCCCTCCCTTCCACTATCTCTAAAAATCAATGGAAAAAATATCTTCGGGTGAAGATTAACAAACAACAAAAAATTTAGTTTTATATAATCCCATTTGTTTGTTTTTTCTTTTGTTTCTTTTGCCCGAGATGATATATCAGAAAAATATTAGTAAGAGAATCAGAGATTTTACTGCCTATGTTTTCTTCTAGGATTTTATGGTTTTAAGTCTTACATTTAAGACTTTAGTAATACATTTTGAGCTTATTCTTGTATATGGTATAAGGATGTGATCTAATTTCATTTTTTGCATTTATCTGTCCAATTTTCCTAACAGCATTTATTGAATAGACTGTTTTGACCCCAATTGTATGTTCTTACCTCCTTTGTCAAATATTAATTGACCATATAGATGTGGATTTATTTCTGGACTCTCTATTCTGTTCCATTGATCTATGTCTGTTTTTATGCCAGTACCATGCTGTTTTGATTACTATGACCTTGTAGTATAGTTTGATATTAGGTAGTGTGATACCTCCAACTTTGTTCTTCATGAATATTGCTGAGGCTATTTGAAGTGTTTTGTGGTTCCATGTAAATGTTTGGATTATTTGTTCTGGTTCTGCAAAATACACTATTGGAATATTGACAGGGATTGCATTGAATCTGTAGATTGCTTTGGGTAGTATGAATATTTTAATGATGTTAATTCTTCCTATCCATGAGCATGATCTAAGCTTCCATGAATTTGTATCTTCTTCAATTTCTTTCCTTAGTGTTTTATAATTTTCCAAGTATGGGTCTTTTACCTCTGTGGTTAAATTTATTCCCAGGTATTTTTACTTTTGGTGCAGTTGTAAATGGTTGTTTTCTTAGTTTCCCTTTCTGATAATTCACTGTTAGTATATAAAAATACAACCAATTTCTGAATATTAATTTTGTATCCTACTACTGTACTGAATTCATTTATCAGTTTTAGTTGTTCTTCTTGGTGTAGTCTTTAGGGTTCTCTATATACTGTAGCATTTCAACTGCAAATAGTTTTACTTCTTTTTTTCCAATTTAGTTTTTTTTAAATTTCTTCTCCTTGTCTAATTGCTGTGGCTAGGACATCCAGTACTATGTTGAATAATAGCAGTGAAAGCAGACATCCCTGACTTGCTCCTAATCTTAAGGAAAATACTTTTAGTTTTTCCCTGTTGAGTAAAATGTTAGCTGTGGAGTTTGTAATATGTGGCCTTTATTATATTGAGGTATGTTCCCTTTCTTCCCACTTTGCTGTGAATTTTATCATAAATGGGTGCTGAATTTTATCAAATACTTTTTCTGCATCTATTGATATGATCATGTGATTTTTAACTGTCATTTTTTATGTGGTATATCGCATTTATTGGTTTGCAGATATGGTACCAATCTTGCATCCCTGAAATAAATCCCACTTGGTCATGGTGTATGACCTTTTTAATATATTGCTGGATCCGGTTTGCTAATATTTCATTGAGGATTTTAGTATCTATGCTCATCAGGGATATTGGCCTATAATTCTCTTTCTTTGTAGTGTCTTTATCTAGTTTTGGAATTAAGATAATGCTAGCCTTGTAAAATGAGCTTGGGAGTCTTTCTTCCTCTTGAATTCTTTGGAATAGTATAGCGTAGTGGTTCTCAACCTTGGCTCAGCTTCTCAAGAAAAACAACCAGCCCGGCCAGCAGGGCTCAGTGGTTGAATGTCAACCTATGAACCAGGAGGTCGCCGTTCGACTCCCTGTCAGGACACATGCCCGGGTTGTGGGCTTGATCCCCAGTGTGGGGCATGCAGGAGGCAGCCGATCAATGATTTTCTCTAATCATTGATGTCTCTCTCTCCTTCTCTCTCTCTCTCCCCTCCTCTCTCTGCAATCAATTAAAATATATATATTTTAAAATTAAAAATGATAATAATAAAAAAAAATAAATTTATTAGATCATCTGCCAGATAGATAGGCTGAGTTCCAAATGGCATCAGCCCTAAGGGACCAGAGAGTCAGAGTTTTTAAAGCAGCGGTTCTCAACCTGTGGGTCGTGACCCCTTTAGGGGTCGCCTAAGACCATCGGAAAACACATATATAATTACATATTGTTTTTGTGATTAATCACTATGCTTTAATTATGTTCAATTTGTAAAAATGAAAATACAACCTGCATACCAGATATTTACATTATGATTCATAACAGTAGCAAAATTACAGTTATGAAGTAGCAAAGAAAATAATTTTATGGTTGGGGGTCACCACAACATGAGGAACTGTATTAAAGGGTTGCAGCATTAGGGAGGTTGAGAACCACTGTTTTAAAGGATGCTAGGTTGGCTTTTTCAGTGGTGAATTTTCTGGGCAGGTCTGGATCTTAGGCAAGTTACTGAATGTGGCCTAAGCAAAAGGGAGTGTTGGTTGCTAAATATGGTGATCTAAAGGTCAGTTTCTCAGGGGAGGGGATATTGATTCAATTATTTGCTCAGACCTAATGAGATAAAGGAAGAGGGCTAGATATCTGGGACGGGACTATGGGGGGAGAAAGTAGAACCATAGAACAGGGGGAACCAAACTGACAGGTGGGCGGAAAGAAGGGTGTGTGTAGGAGACATGAGTTTTAAAATGTATGGATGTTACTAAGACGGGCAGCTTGCAGATAACCAAACACAGGCAGTGAGGTGTATAACCAATCCCAAGGATGTTGCTAAGGTAGAATTCTTTGAAAAAAACAATCAGGAGCTAGCCAGGCATGTATCTACCCCTATACAAAGAAACACACTCCCTCCTCTTCTTTCATTGGTGCACTGGGTACCTGGGAGGAGAAATGCTCCCCTGTGCCCACGTGGCTTATGGACATGTGGGACTACACACATGGACTAATGGACTTTAATTAGCTTGGATGCTGACCTACACCCTGCTGCAACAAGGAATGGAAGCTGTGGGCACTGGCCTGCTTTTGGAACTGCAGCTGCACCTTTTCCAGGGCTGGCTTCTCTCAATAAACTTTGCTTCCACTAACAGTTTTTGTCCATGAATTCATTCCTTGATTTTGTGAGACAGCAAACTCAGACCTGACCACCACATTTTGGTTTCACTAACACCTGCATCATGCATTGAACCTACCAAGTACGTAAAAGCTATCATTTAAGGCAATGCTTTGGTAAAAGTTTAGAAAGCCTTGCCTAGATAGGGAGTTGGAGAGTTATCTTATTAAGTAATTACCACCCAATAACACCTTATTATAAACTAGAGGCCCGATGCACTAAATTAATGCATGGGGGAAGGAGTCCCCTCAGCCCAGACTGTACCCTCTCACAATC
>NW_006295916.1:6384-9364 GCF_000327345.1 Myotis davidii
ACCAGTCGACCAGTGGCTATGACGCACACTGACCACTAGGGAGCAGACGCTCCAACCAGTAGGTTAGCTTGCTGCTGGGGTCCAGCCGATCAGGACTGGACCTGGGTGAGATGGGCCAGACACACCCTGGAGCCCTCCAGGGTCCCTCCCTGGCCCCAATCGTGCACTAGTGGGGTCCCTTGGCCTAGCCTGTGCCCTCAGGGGTTGTCGGAGAGCTGGTTTCAGCCCAGTCCCCACAGGTCAGGCCAAGGAACCCCACAGTGTACATGTGCACCGGGCCTCTAGTGTTAACATAAAAACATTCAAACCTGTAAAGAATTTTTGTGAGTTTATTTGAGCCAAACTGTCAACAATTGTCAGAAAGCAGAACCTCAATGAATTGAGATAATGCTCTGGAGAATGGAGGGTTACATTTATATTTATACATTGCAATTAAAGGAAGGGACGCTGGTGGATTACATGAAATCCATTGGTGATAGACTAGACAAGCAGGAGAAAGCAAAGTGGGGAAACCCCTGGGATTGGATAAAAAGTAAAATGATAGACACATCATTTTATAGGGTGTCCCAGGAACAATTAATATGATAATAATGAAGGAATTTTAGTATCTGTCCTGGCGCCCAGGTACATTAGATTGTGCCACAAGGGGTTCAGAAAAGGGGAAGTTACAAGTTACCCAGACATTTCAAGGATATGTTATTATAGATGCAAAAAGACAGATAGGCTCAGTTAAGGTAAAGGTTGACCTTGTCAGTGAAAATACCAGCCTAGAATGTAACTACCTACCATAACTGCTTTTAGTTAAAGTTTAATTTCAGACCATCCTTTGTGGTTACTTTAGGTCTCTGAGTTTGCAAGACCGCCATGCAGGCCTTCCCTGAACTTGTCAGGTCAGCATGTGGCCCCTTTCGTCCACAGCATGTACCTCAGTTGCAGGATCGATCATGGCCCTGGTCTGTCTCTATGTCTCTACCCGTCCATTCCACTCTAAAAATGAATGGAAAAATATCCTCAGATGAGGATTAACAAATAAAAATTTAAAAAAGAATAGTGCAATGAACGCTACCAGAAGAGGGCAGGCTTGGGTGATGTTAGAGTCGCCGAAGGAGGAATGCAGGGGCGAAAAGGGGTGAAGAATTATGAATTTATTAGGTCATCTGGATACCCAGATGGGTTGAGTCCCAAAATGGCGCCAGCACCCAAAGACGGGGTGTCAGAGGTTTTAAAGGACTTTTGTCTGGCTTTTTCTGGTCAGAGAATTCTCTGTGCGGGTCCGGATTCTGGGAAACTTCGGAAGGGAGAGATAAGTGGAATGTGATCTAAGCAAGTGGAATGTCCCCCGTGAAGTGGTCTAAAGGTCAGCTCCCAGGGGAGGGGTATCGATTCAATTATAGGGAACAATCAGACCTAACAATAAGTAATAGGGGTTGGGGTCAGGAGATGAAACAGTAGAGCCTGGGAAATGGCAGGGTAGACAGGGAAAAGGAGAAGGAGAGGTCATGACAAAAACCCAGTCTAGTTCCATGTAGCTTGCCACACCTATGTCTGAGCCCTACCAACATTTACTAAATCATATGGCAGATGAAACTCCATATGATACAAAAATATAATGCAAATGAAAAAGGAGCTATAAAATTTATCAAGCAACCATTGTGAATCTAATAATGTACAATACGTTTAGAGAACTGCAGCTTTCTTTTTTAAAAAATGTTTTGCCCTGACCGGTTTGGCTCAGTGAATAGAGCATCGGCCTGCGGACTAAAGGGTCCCAGGTTTGATTCCAGTCAAGGGCATGTACCTCAGTTGCGGGCGCATCCCCAGTAGAGGGTGTGCAGGAGGCAGCTGATCGATGTTTCTCTCTCATCCATGTTTCTAGCTCTCTGTCCCTCTCCCTTCCTTTCTGTAAAAAATCAATAAAACATATCTAAAAAAACAAAAAAAAATTAAAAAATAAAAAATATTTTTTTATTGCCCAGCTGATGTGGCTCCTATGAACCAGGAGGTCGGAGTTTGATTCCTGGTCAGGGCACATGCTCGGGTTGCGGGCTCGATCCCCAGTGTGGGGCATGCAGGAGACAGCCAATCAATAATTCTCTCTCATCATTGATGTTTCTATTTCTCTCTCCCTCTTGCTTCCCCTCTGGAATCAATCAGAATAAAGATTTAAAAATATATATGTTTTTATTGATTTTTAGAGGGAGAGAGAAAGAGAAACATCAATGATGAGAGACACTCATCAATTCATCAGCTGCCTCCTGCACAGCCCCTAGTGGGGATCAAACCCACAACCCAAGTATGTGCCCTGACCGGGAATCAAACTGATGACCTCTTGGTCAACCATTGAGCTACACCAGCCAGACGAGAACTGCAGCTTTCTGTTATCTACCCAGGATGGTAGTTGTATTTCTCACAGCAAATAATTAAACTGTTTATTCTTATTTTTTGACAATTGCACAAGCGGTCAACCCTAGGACATACCTAATGCCCCAATGACATAGGGCACCCAAGTAGCTCATGATCAAAGACTGAAATTAAGGGCAAGAGAAACATTTTTTAAATATATTTTTTATTGATTAAGATATTACATATGTGTCCTTGTCCCCACGTTACCCTCTACCCCACCCCCCGCTCTTGCCCTCCACCCCGTTGTCCGTGTCCATTGGTTAGGCCTATATGCCTGCATGTAAGTCCTTTGGTTGATCTTCCCCCCTTACCCCCACCCTCCCCTACCCTCCCTCCAAAGCCCAACAGTCCAATCAATGCCTCTCCATCTCTGGATCAGTCCTTGTTCATCAGTTTATGTTGTTCCTTATATTCCACAAATGAGTGCGTTCATGTGGTATTTATCTGCTCTCCAGTTCCATCCATGTTGTGGCAAATGGTAAGAGTTCCTTTTTCTTCTGCCTCTTCTTAAAGAATACCTTTCAGCATTTCATATAATGCTGGGTAATGCTGGGTTGGTGGTGATGAACTCCTTCAG
>NW_006295917.1:0-425 GCF_000327345.1 Myotis davidii
TTAAGTAAAGCTGGGGCCAGGTGGGATGTTGCTTTCAGGTAGAGACAGTGAACCAGAGTTAGTGCATTACATTTATTATATACTAGAGGCCCGGTGCACAAAAATTTGGGCACTCTTGGGGAAAGGGTGTCCCTCAGCCCTGCCTGTGCCCTCTCACAGTCTGGGACCCCTCGGGAGATAACGAACTGCTGGCTTAGGCCTGCTCCCGGGTGGCAGCGGGTAGGCCCAATCACTAGGTGCAGCCCCTGGTCGATCTCAGAGCCGGGCCGATTGGGGAGTTGGGGCACCGGCCCCTGTCATGCACAGAGCAGGGCCTTCGGGAGGTTGTGATGCCACCCTCAGTCACACTCAGGGTAGAGCCGATTAGGGGGTTGTGGCACCGCCCTGTCACGCTCAAGGCAGGGCCGATGTGGAGGTTGTGGTGC
>NW_006295918.1:0-229 GCF_000327345.1 Myotis davidii
CATGTGCCTTACCCGTGACAGGTAGTGAACTGGAGACCTAGTCTGGGTTGGGGCCAGAGCCAGTGATCAGGGGAGATGGGGTCCCCTGTCCAAGCCTGACACCTCTGGTGGAGGCATCGGGCCTGGGCAAGGGGCAGAGCCAGCAATCAGAGGGGTCTGGGGGTGCCCTGCCTAAGCCTGAGGCCTGGGCCAGAGCGCAGAGGCATCAGGCCTGGGCTGGGGGCAGAAC
>NW_006295919.1:0-361 GCF_000327345.1 Myotis davidii
GTTGAGAAATCATTTGATAATCTAAGAGGAGATTCCTTGTATGTAACTTTCCATCTCTTTCTCCCAGCCTTTAGGATTCTCTGTTTGTCCTGGAGATATATGCAAGAAAATGAAACTAGACCACCAACTTACACCATACACAAAAATAAACTCAAAATGGATAAAGGACTTAAATGTACGACAGGAAACCATAAAAATTCTAGAAGAATCCAAAGGCATCAAAATCTCAGACATATGCCGAAGCAATTTCTTCACTGATACATCTCCTAGGGCATTGAAAACTAAAGAGAAAATAAACAAATGGGACTACATCAAAATAAAAAGCTTTTTCACAGCAAAGGAAACCATCAACAAAACAAGA
>NW_006295919.1:848-10833 GCF_000327345.1 Myotis davidii
CCCATTCATGGATAATAAAGGCCATTATAAACTTATGAAGAATAATATATACATAGGGAGAGCTGCCTCAAACAGATTGTCAAACTGCAGCGGGAAGTCTGGGGAGGGTTGGGGGGCAGGAGGGAGGGAGATAAGAGATCAACCGAAGGACTTGTATGCACATATATGAGCATAACCAATGGACATAAGACACTGGGGAGTAGGGGAGGCCAGGGGATTGTCAAGGGTGGGGATAAAAAAGGACACATATGTAATACCCTTTGTAATACTTTAAGCAATTTAAAAAAAAGGAAAGAAAACACGTTTATAATGGAAAAAAAGAATAATTGAAAGAAAAAAAAAGATTCTCTGTTTGTCCTGTACATTTGCCATGGTAATTATGATGTGTCTTGGTGTGGGTCTTTTCAGTTCACCTTGCTTGGGACTCTCTGCTCTTGTGTGACTTTTTTCTTCCCCACCTCAGGTAAGTTTTCTGATATTATTTCTTCAAATAGGTTTTCTAATCCTTGTTCCTCTTTCTGTTGTTCTGGCACCTCTATTATTCATATGTTGTTTCGTTTCATGTTGTCCCATAGCTCCCTTACGCTCTCCTCCTGTCTTTTAATTTTTTTCTCCAATTGCAGTTCTGTTTGGGTGTGTTTTGCTTCCCTGTCTTCTAATTCGCTAATTCAGTCCGCTGCTTCTCCTAGTCTACTGTTGAAACTTTCAATGCTGTTTTTTATTGCAGCTATATCACTCTTCATTTCTTCTTTGTGCGTACCTAAGTTATTGATTTTTTCATCTGTTTCTTTTTGCTTCTTGCATAAGTTGTTGATTTTTTCCTCCTTCCAGTTTATGCACTCTAGGATCCTTATTCTGAATTCTTTTTCTGTCATGTTGCATTCCTCTGTATCACTTAGCTGCTTTACTGGTGAGTCCTCCTTTTCTTTCCTTTGCAGGCTTATTTGTCTACCCATGTTTGATCTCACCGACATATCTAGATGTTGAGTCATTCTGTGGCTGCTCCCTGGGTGGCAGTGGCTCCTCAGGCTGTGGTTGCTCCTCGAGCAGATGTGGTAGCAGGTGTTCCTCAGTTTGTAGCAGCTCCTCTGGTAGGTGCTGTTCACAGCTGTGGTGGCTCTTCTGGCTGGTGAGGGGAGGCTTCACACACAGCTGCTGTTTTTCAGACAGAGGGTGTGGTGATCAGGAGGCTGCTGTTGCTTGGATCTGCTTTCCATGGGGAGAAGCAGGGTTCCTCTAAGTTCACGTAGTCGCGCTGCTTGTGTTCTGTTGTTTCCAGGTTAGTAGCCATTCTCTGGATCTCTGGCTTATTTTTTAAAAAAATTAATTTACTTTAATTTTCTCCATCAACATTTATTCCCTCTATACCCTCTTTTATCTCCCCCACTCCCTCCTTTTCATTCTTTTTATAATGGGTCACTTTTTTTGTATCCTGGACATTTTGAGTATTAAGAGACTGATTCCTACATAAATTTTTTATTTTAGCCAGCACTCACCCTGTTCAGGTATAGCGCACAGGTCCTGGCTGACTCTTGTGGACTGTGGTCTAATGGCATTATGATTTTCCGAGCCTTGGTGGTGGGATTTTGGTCTACCTGATTAATCTCAGTTGTGAGTCTTCCACTGGTCCCAGCTGATTCTGTTTTATCGGGTGGAAGGGGCTTCCACATGTTTGTTTGTAGGTAGGGGAAAGGAGTCTCCTTCTTTTGGTAAAAAACAAACAAACAAAAACATACTTTCTAGGCTGAGCATTTTTTGTAGTGATTACCTACTGCCTTTGGAGAACAAAGAGATTTTCCTGAATTAGAGCCATATTTTTGGGTGTGGTCTCTTGCAGATGACTCTCCCACCCCAAAATCAGTGTCCCTGGATAGATTAGAGGAGCAAGGTCTGGTGGGGAAAGAGAGTGCTTCCCTGGCTGAGGCTCCTTTTTATGCCATTATACCCTGTGTTTTTCCCCTTAGTTATGCAGTGTCTCTAAGTGGGAAAAGGAAATGTCATGATCTGCAGGAAAGTAGAGCATTTCTTTTGTTGACATTTGTGGTAGGATCACCTTTTCTGGTGCCCACACTCTCTGGTCTTTGTGTGGAAGAGGAGTCTTTGTGTGTCTTTGAAAAGAGAAGGGGTATCTCAGGTCCAGCAAGTAGAAATAACATTTATTTCTTCTCAGTAAGAGAACAATACCTTATTGTTAACAGGACTCCCAGTTGATTCCCCTTGCCTGATTTGTTAGGGGAGAATCACTTTTGATCTGGAGAAGGAACATACCAACCTGGACCATTTTCTATTGCTAGGTTTGGGGGTAAAGCAATGCCAGGCCTGGGTCACCTTCTTCTGTTGGGTAAAGGTAATAAGATACCCTGATGATTTGTTTCATTTATTTCTAGGATCCCTAATTAGATATTCTTCTTTCCATCTTTTAGCATTCTCTTTGCATTGTCTCAAGTTATTTCATGAATTTATAGTTGTATGTAGTTGGAAAGAGCAGAAAAAGACAGGTTTATGCCATCAACTTGTCAGGATTGGAAATCTCAATTCAAGGAGTTTTGGCAATTACATAAAGCTAGGTGGCTACTATCATAATTCCATACAGACCAGTTCCATCATCATAAAAATCCTCTCATATTGCACCTGTGAAATCAGCTTCCTCTTCAATCCTAAATTCTGACAGCCACTGATGATTTCCATCTCTATAATTTTCTTTTCTAGAAGATCATGTAAAGGAATCTTCCAATAAGTAGCCTTTTGGATCTGGTATTTTTCACCTAGCAAAATGAGTTTAATATTCATTAACTTTTGGATAGCATTGCATTATATGGATGTATCACAGTGTGTTTCTTCATTTCAGATGAGCTGTATTGTTGTTGGGATTACATGACCAGTTCTTGAGAATGACATACTGGTTCTTTATGCTCCTTTTAGTCATGATTTAGACATTTCTTCAGTATTCTGAGTCCTTCAGCTAGGCAAAGCTGTCTTCCAATCCATAGGCAGGACCGGATTAGAAATTGCAGTTGAGGAAATTATGTCCAAAAGGTTAAATAACCTGTCCATAGTTACACAGAAAGTTAGTTGAAGAGCCAGGATGTAAATCCCAGATTTTTTTATTCCAGGTGCAGTACTAGAAAAATGCCGAGGAGAATAATAAATATGACTAAAAAGCTGAAATAGGCCCTTAAAGAGACTAAGTATTGAAGTTTTGGCCTGAAAAAGAGAAGGCTTAGAAAATATTTTGGAAATTGTCTTTGATCATGTAAAGAATTCACAATTGAGGCTCAATGAGTACCAGATAGTTTTTATAGATCAATGGGAGAGTGCTCAGTTAGGTCTAAGATGTAAAATGGAGGCCTGGGATTATTTTGCCTTTTTAAGTTGGTTGGAGCAAAGCAAGAATCTATCTATATCTAATCTATATCTAATTTACATCTAATCTATATCTAATCTATATATATATTTATATCTATATCTATAAATATATCTATCTATATCTATATCTATATCTATATCTATATCTGTATCTGTATCTGTATCTATACCTATACCTATACCTATATCTATATCTACATCTATATCTATCTATACAGGTAATATGCAAATCGCCAGTTCCAGAAAGCTACATCAGGACTGCTCAGGAAGAGCTGCCCGCAGATGGGCAGGAGGGGACTGCATGCCGCCCCCAGCCCCAGTGGACACACACATACCAGGGGCGGGTGCATGCTCCAGCAGCAGCAGCAGCTCAGAGCATACCCCTGGTGGGTGGCGGCAGCTGCTGGAGCAGCTGGAGTGAAGCAGCCCGGATCCCAGATGCCTGGCAGCAGCCAGAGTGAAGCAGCCCACGTCCTGGGTGCCAGCAGCCAGGGAAAGAAGACCTATTCTTGCACGAATCTTCCTGCATCAGGCTTCTGGTATGTTATAGAAACACACTCAATTCCAGGCTATGGACTAGGAGCTAGAGTGATCCTAAAGATCTGTCTGTGCCTAAATGCTGCAACGTATCTGGTTTACTATGAAAATTCCAGAAGACTGCACTATCCTTCCCAGGAGTATGCCCTCACCTTTTCCTTTTCCTTCTTCTTCCTCCACAAACCCAAATCTCCTAAACTCTAAAAGACACCAGGAGACTTGCAACCAAGGGAACAATGCGCAGCTACTCCCAGGCTACCCCTTGAACCTATCTCCAAGGCCCCCTTTTCTGTGGCCCTCCAGTGAATTGACAGCAGACTCACCTTGGCTCACTTCTTTCCCATAGTTTCTAGAAACCAAAGCAGGCCCACTTAGTCTCTCTCCTGTTGCTTCGTCTATCCTAGCCCCTTCCTTGTTTACTGTCCCCAGTTTTAATAAGTGTCCTCTAAAGAAAAAAAAGTTTTAGAAGAGACATGCATGTTTCCATTGACCCACAACTGTGTTTAAAATCAGTGGTACCGAAAATGCCAGGGATAGAAGGAATCTTAAAGATTACCTAGTTTCATTCATTTATTTTTGTTTTTATGTCCCTTGCCTTTGGGGTCAAATTAATAAAACCCTCTGTAAGACCAAGATCCATAGTTTAGTACCCATGTTTTCTCCTATGCAATTTATTGTTTCAGGTCTTATATTTTTTATCAATTTTGAATTAATTTTTGTATATGGGAACAAACAGTAGAGTTTCATCCTTTTGCATGTGGCTTTCCAATTTTCTCAGCACCATTTATTAAAGAGGTATTATTTTCTCCATTGTATGTTTTTGGCTGCTTTGTCAAAAATTATTTGCCCATATCTATAATGGCTTATTTATGGGATCTCAATGCTATTCCACTGGTCTATGTGCTTGTTTTCCTGCTGGTACCATACTGTTATGATTATTGTAGCCTTGTAGTATAATTTGAAGTTAGGGAGTGTGATACTCTTGGTTTTATTCTTTTCTCTCAGGATTTCTTTGAGTTCGTTTGTGCTTCCTTAAAAATTTGGTTAATTTTTGTTCTATGGCTTTGGAAAATGTCGTGGGATTTTAATGTGGATTACATTAAATCTGCATATTACTTTAGGTGGTATAGCCATTTTAACTATGTTTATTTTTCTAAGTCATAAATATGGAATATATTTCCACTTCTTTGTGCCTTCTTCGATTTCTGTCAACAATGTTTTAAAGTTTTCATTGTGTAGAACTTTCACACATTTTAAGTTTATTAATAGGTATTTTATTCTTTTTGTTGCATTTCAAAAGAAATTTTTTTTCATTTATTTTTCTGAAATTTCATTGTTAGCATATATAGAAGTAAAAGTAGATAAATGGGACTACATCAAACTAAAAAGTTTCTGCACAGCAAAAGAAATTGCCAACAAAACAAAAAGACAACCAGCCAAATGGGAGAAGATATTTTTAAATAACAGCTCCCATGGGGGGGGGGTAATATCCAAAATTTATAAAAAACTCATAAAACTCAACACCTCAAAAAACTCAACCTAATATTGGATTATAAAATGGGCAGAGGACCTGAACAGACACTTTTTCCAAGAAGGCATACAAATAGCCAACAGATATATGAAAATATACTCAACTTCACCAGCTAATAGGAAAATTCATATCAGCACTGCAATGAGGTACCAACTCACACATGTTAGAGTGGCTTTTATCAACAAGACAAGTGATAACAAGTGTTGGAGAGGTTGCAGAGAAAAATAAACCTTCATTCAGTGCTGGTGGGAATGTAAACTGGTACAACCACTATGGAAAACAATATGGCAGTTATTCAAAACATTAATAATAAAGTTCCCTTAGGACCCACAATCCCTCTTCTGGTACCTAAACCAAAACATTAAAACTTTTATTTGCAAAGATATATGCACACCTATGTTCATTGCAGCATTTTTCATGGTGGCCAAGTCATGGAAACAACCAAAATGTCCTTCAATAGATGCTTGAATAAAGAAGATATGATATATATATATATATATATATAAAATAAAATTGAAAGTAACAAATGAACAAATAATATAAACAAACAAAACCTCATAGACACAGACAATAATATGGTGCTTATCAGAGGGAAAGGTGATAGAGGGTAATAAGGGATCAAGTACATGGTGATGGAAGATTTGACTTTGGGTGGTGAACACTCAATGTGATATACAGATCATAGAAATGTACACCTGAAACCTATATAATTTTATTAATCAATGTTACCTCCAATAAATTTAATTTTTAAAAAAGAGAAAAAAGATCATATAGTCCCACCTCCGTACTTCAAGGATAAGGAAAATAAGTCCAAGTGAAGGAAAATGACTTACACATGATCAAATGGGAAAAGTGGAAGCAAGATCTATTTTTCAAGTATCCCTATTAACGTTTTGAATTTCATCTTTTGTAGACTCATCCATTTGCTAATCACTTCATTAAACAAATGTTTACTGACCAATATCTGCAAATGTCTTGGATTTCTTTAAGCTTCACCATCTTGTGGTATTAAAGATTGATTCATGAAAAAAATATACATCTAACTAGTTTTGTACCCACATAACTAAATAAGACCCTAACTCTTGGCAATCTAACTTTAAATATTTCCAGGACTTTCACATATTTCACATGTATTTATGTCAACCCTTTTTTTTTCACTACCTCTGTTTTGCCTATCCTTCAGACTCCCCTGTGCAGCACCACTGAAGTCCTCATTATGCCAAAGTTACCAGGAGACCTATATTAAAGAAGAGATAAGTGCTTTCCCTCCTCTTTCATTCTTCCTTGTCAGAGATGTCCCTAATCAGCATTAATCAGCTCTTCATCATTCAGAGTTTTTAGCAAAAGGCTCTTTCAGAAGTTTCTCAAATCATCTTCCTTTTTTAGAACGAGTCTGATTTGAGGAAACTCCTTGACACTCTTGCAGATAGATCTTTAGCACAACTGGCCTCCAGTTTACCAGACATGCTACACCTGTCTAAATTCCAATTCAGCTTAAAACTTGAAACTCCCTCATCCCCTTTCCCCCTCCTCCTTGCCCAGAGTTGAACAACTGGTACTTAAATGAATAATTTGGCTGCCTTTGACTTCCTGTGAGGTCAAATAGCTAGCAATAAGTGTTGTATTTTTGGTATCCCTTTAGATCAGTGGTTCTTAATAGGGCAGTTTTGTGCCACAGGGAACATTTAGCCATGCTTGGAGACTTTTTAAAAATTTTCATACTGGAAGAGGAAGTGCTACTTGTATCTGGTGAATAGAGAGCAGAGATTCTGCTAAGCACCCTACTATACACAGGACAATCCTCCCAACCCATACCCACTCACACACAATAATGAATTATATGGTGCAAAAGGTAAATATTGCTGAAGCTGAGAAACCTTATTTTGGAGTAGGGCCAGGGGCAAGACAGGCATAACACTCACTTACTCATATACTCCATGATATTTGAATTATTCAGAAAAACTGCAGTTAAATTATCATTCTTGATAATATATACAGTATTATGGTAATAATAATAATCATAGCTAAAGGTTACAAAACATTTTTATGTGCCAGGCATAAAATATTTATAGAGGGCCCATCTTGTAGGCCAGAAGTTGGCAAGTATTTTCTTTAATAGGCTACATAGTATATATTTTAGACTTTGTAGGACATGCTTTTTATTTGATTCCCACATTATAGGAAGTTACTGTTATTGACCTCACTTTACTTTTGAACAAAGATAAATTTCCAGAGGTGCAATGTAAGATCTTATTCTAACCGGAGGATCAGTAAATCAATAGTCATTCATTTGAGAGGGCCTTGTACTGGATGTTGATATTACAGAAACAAATGAGACTCAGCTCCATGCTGAGGGAAGTATGACAAATAAAGGGCTGCCAATTGCAGTTAAAATATCTGTAAGTCTGTACTAATGCTTACCAGGTACTATATGGCTGCAGGATACTTCCCTAATTTCCATTACAGTAGCATGAAATGTGTAGACTTTGTGGTCTCTTGATCTGACATTTTAACATTTATGTCCTTTTACCTGTGTGTATTGTGTTACTTTTCATGCTCAAAAGTCTCCTTAGGAAAGGTAATTGTGTATTAATTTGGTACAGAGCTTTCACACAACTAGCTTCCAATTACAGAGATTTTTATGATAACACTATCCATGTAGTGAGTGGAATTAAGGAGGATATAGGCGGCAAGAAGATATCCAGTGTTATTCTACTGAGTAGAATTTGGTGGTGGAATATCTGAGGTGGCTTCTTGGTAAAAAAAATTTTTTGATATGTGGGAAATCTGTCTATATGTCTAGCTGGAGTGTCAATCCTTCAGGAAAGAGAAAAATGCCCATAGGCAAGTTTCTTTCTTGGCATCACTGGTAATTAGATCAGGAAGAAGAGAAGTTAAGACAAAGTGGAGTAAGAGAGCATAGAGAGGACATGAGAGAAAGGGAAGAAGAAAGAGAGGAAATACAAAAAGAGAGGAGATAGGAGAGGAGGAAAAGGCAAGAAAGATGAAGAAAAAAGGAGTGGAAGCGGAAAAGAAGTACAGAAAAGGAATATGAAGGTGAAGAGAAGCGGTGATAAAAACAAAAAAGAAGGGTGGCTAAATGTGAGAAAGAAAATATAAATCCAATCTTTTGCAACCTAATCAGGTGCTTAGAGAAAAATACTAATTACTGTTAATATTCTCAGATGTTCACAGCTCCATGGAATAAGGTATTTTCTAATTTTACACAATTTTTATTGAATAAAATTGGTCTTGCCAAAATAATGTTCCAGGGAGAATGGTGAGAATGGCAGGATATTACCACAGCTTTTATATGTATCAGCATCCTTCCTTGCTGGAATAAACACGCATGGCTCAAACAAATAAATAAATAGTCCCCCAAACAGCTGCATTTTACTGGAATAGTTATGACAGTTTGAATTTCTTTCTTCCTTTCTCTCTCTATCTCTCTCTCTCTCTCTCTCTCTCTTTCAGTTTTTTAAATTTTAAATAATTGTTACCACCTTCAAATACATTTACTCCTTTCTCATTCGAAATCATTCAGAGCAAAATCCCTTCAGTGTTTCACACATATTTCATATAAGTCATAGTCCTCTCCTGAGGATGAAATGCCTAGGAAACTTGTTCTGTGGAATGAATGAGAAGGTGGGATTCTCATTTGGGTTCTTTATGATGCGTTTGCTCCATTTCTCATGATTTAATGTATATGGATCACCATTCATTACTGGTAGGAGAACATTAAAAACCATATTGTTTAACGTTAGTGTGCCCACTTCCCATGTACACACAATCTTTTATTTCACAGAGATAAGAATGGACTCATCTAGGCCTCCTGACTTTGGGCCAGTACCTTTTCCATGGCCGGCCCCATGTTCTTTCACTAATGGCAATATGAGCTATAAAAAATAGACAGTCTATTAGAGCTCAGACTAGAAATTTAGCCTGCTGAATGGACCCCAACTTCCTCCTGTTCTACCTTGCATTGGAAAACTAGGTTTATACTGCAGTAGATACCGTGGGAGAGAGATAGGTTAGGGAACCGAGGAAAACTTTATAGGGACTCTGCTGATTTCCAGCATGGTGTGGGAAGGGCTCAATATGAGATGTCCCATAGATAAAAAAGATGAAGTGGAGGAAAAGATGGGATGGTTCTGAGTATATGGAAGAGTCTTAGTATTTACTATATATGCTTTACCTATTTTATCTCATTCTGACTTTACATTGACCCTGCAATGTTAATTATTAAACTTATTTTTATAACTGAGGAAATTGAAGTTCAAAAAGTTAGAATGACCCCACCAAGGTTACAGGAGTGACAAAAGTGAAATTTGAACTCTAGTCTTTCTGACTTTAAAGACTTTCTTTCTACTTGCACCAATTTCCCAACAGCTACTTCTTACTATGTAAAGTGCTCATTTGTTTTACTTATCAGAAGTTAGATGAGATAATATAATAGGACCAAGGAATGTCAAAGCTGTAAAGGACCTAGAGAAAACCTACTTTCATGATTTTCCAATGTTCTCACCTCTAATAACCCTTTGGATCTAGTTT
>NW_006295919.1:10883-14530 GCF_000327345.1 Myotis davidii
TTAATTAATCAATAATTAACTTGCATTCCCATTTTATTAATTACAGACATATATGGGTTGCATAGAGGAATTTGCAGTCTTCCGAGATAAGCAAAGCTATCACTATGAGCTGCCATTAGATTTTTCAGAAATAGACCTTGAAAATTACTTCAATATCAACATGGCTATCATAAAAGACTCATGCATTAAATTTTATCCCTCATTTGAAATATGGGAAAACTGAGCCTCAGAAAGGTCATGTGTCTTGCCTGCCCTCACACATCTAAGGTAGTTAGTGGTTAAGTAGGCACCAGTCCCAGATTATCTATCTCCCAGTTCAGACCACTTTTCTTATGCCAGACTGCTTTTCTCCACAACCAACTTGCTCTCAATTTGTTTTAATCTTGAGAATGCTGTATTTTCAGGGTTCCACCATTTCTATGATTGCATATATTTGCAATTAGGAAGTTTTTCCATAATGTAAGTTTGGTTGATTTTATTTATTGAGGAAAATTTGGAAATTCTCCTTAAATTCTTACTTATTACCTTGCTGCTATTGAATGGACTAGTTGAAAGGGCAAGGGCTACGCCCTTCATCTTACCCTGGATCCTCCATTTTTGTGCAGCAGCCTTAGCCATGTGCTCGGCAAGGAGCTTCTTCCCAGAAGCCCAAGCCTCTGCTAGCCACACCCAGGATTTCTTTAAACTAACCAATGACAATCAAGGGACGTGGGCACCATAGAGACTCTTTGCTTTTGCATTGGACTCGGCTGGCTCCCTGGGGGTCTTTTGGGGATCCTGAAATCTGGGCATAACATTTGGGGGCTCATCCGGAATCCGAAGACCCTCAAGGGACTCCTAATCCGGGGAGTCTGACTGGCCGCGGTAGGTGTCTGTGTGTTTGTGTATTCTGTTCTGTGTTATATGTTCTGTCCTGTGTGAGCTCACGGGGGACGTGTATTCCCCCCATGAGGGATGAGTATTCCCCTCATGAGGGATGTGTATTCCCTTCATGAGGGATGTGTATTCCCCTCAAGAGGGATGAGTATTCCCCTCGAGGATCTGAGACGAGGCAGATCACTCCCTCCAGTTGGCGTAAGGCCATTGTGTAGCTTTCTGTTTGGCTTCCGCAGAGTCGGAAGATTGTTTTGGTTTTGCTTCCATGGAGTTGGAAGACTGTACTCTTGGGCCCTTTAGTTGTCTGTGTTTGTGTTTTTTTCTGTGGACTTACTGGATGGACATTATGAGACAGACTCAAACTACTCCTTTAAGCATTATGGTCATTTTAAAGTCAAGGGCTGGACCAAACCTGCTTGCCAGCCTCAGGTGTGGTTTTCCAGGGCCGCTGCGGTGAGCCTTGAAGCCTAGGGCGCGGGCCCAGGTGGAGCCACTGCAAATGCAGATCTTGGTGTTAGTAGCAAATAATTTAAAGTCCTTCTTGTAATTGAAAAGTTTTACAAAAATTAAAAATGCGTCTTGGATTTCTGTGCACGTGAAAAGAGAAAAGTGGCTTGAAACTAATGTACGCATTGTCCAATTTCAGATTAGATAGAGTTTTGAGCTAGAATCTCTTTACAAATGTACAAAATAAAACTGCAAGACTGATTATTTCCTAGGAAAGATGGCAAATTTTACCCAAAGGAAAAAAGATAATGGCTAGATTTTTAGCAGCAGGATTGGCATTTCCATAATAAAAAACAGTTTTTAAAAGTTGTTCCAAGGTAAAACAAACGAACAAACAAACAAAAACAAACAAACTGGTCCTTTGTTAATTAAGAAAGCTTTTCTTAACGGGGGAAGGGGATAGTTGCCTCCTGCCTGTAGCAAAATCTTAAAGAATGTGGTCAATTTACATCTGAAAAGACCAGGTAGGCCAGAACCTGTTTCGCAAGGCTCAAATGTGGTTTTCCAGAGCCAGAGCTGCTTGAAAGTAAAAAGTAAAGTTTACTAAATCAAATTATAAAAATTGCTCAATAATCTAATTTGCCTCATGAAAAATCTAGAGGACAGAATTGAATCTGTTGGTTGATTATGTCTTGCATTTTTGAACTTTATTCTTAAAAATATTACTGATTGAGAAATGCTGAATATTTGACTTGCTAAGCTAAAAGTTTAAGGTTCAGATTGAATTGGGAAAAATTGTGTAGTTGTGGTAGCTAAATGCCATTGCTTATTGGTCTGACAAAAACCAGTTTAAATTTAATGATATTCTTTAAGGTAATTATGAAAGATATAAACAGGTAATGAGATTTCAGTTTGTCTGCAATATAATGTTGGCCATCTTTTAGGGATTTTGGTTTGCTCTTCCCTTGTTTATTGTGAGGATGAGGAAATCATCTTTTCTGTCAGAGAACAGTTTAGACAGCCACCATTTTGGGCTGCCTAACTTGGCAGCCGTCATGTTGGCTGCATGTCTTGCTGTGCCCCTGGGGGCTGCCATCTTGAAATAGCAAAAGGCCCCTCCCTTTGATTTTGCCAAAAGGGAATGTCTGCTCACTGAGGCAGGATGGAATTTCAGGGGTGGAGCTTTAAGGCAATGTTTCACTACAGAAATGTGAATGTGGCAGAAAGTGTGCTTGCCTCACGGATTTATTTAATACTATTTTTAAGGAGAAATTTTTAATGCTTAATAAAGTTAGCAATCACGGCCTTAATTTCTTTTTTTAATATATTTCATTGATTTTTTACAGAGAGGAAGGGAGAGAGATAGTTAGAAACATCGATGAGAGAGAAACATCGATCAGCCGCCTCCTGCACACTCCCCACTGGGGATGTGTCTGCAACCCAGGTACATGCCCTTGACCGGAATCGAACCTGGGACCCCTCAGTCCGCAGGCTGACACTCTATCCACTGAGCCAAACCAGTTTCGGCAATGGTCTTAATTTCAGTGATATGATAGACCAATGTTTCTGAGCAGTTGGCTTTATAAGGGCTGACAATAGTAAATCTAGAAAACCCTGCTTTCCTTAAACTAAGGACAATTAAAGGTTATATGTTCCCTCCCTAAACAGAAGTTAAGTAGCTTATGTCAAAGTCTTTAAAAGAGACTGATAGTAGTAATATGATAACAATTATTTCAGAGAAAAAAAAAGGATTTATTCCCTTCCACTGTGTGGAAGGCCTCCTGGGGAAGGCACTCAAGCATTCTGTATTGACCTCTCTTGACCTTTTTTTGCCAAGAGGATTCCAATTGTCTACAGCTGATATCTGAGTTCTCTGTTCAAGCTGAGATCATGAAAAGCTGGTACCATGGATCTGTCTCTTGCCCAATGGTGTAAGATGGGTTCTCTCTGGAGAAGAAATCTGGGTTCCCCATGATCAATGCCAGGGCCCTGCCAGCAGGCAAGGGGATCCAAAGGCAGTTACTGGGCATGGAGGCCACAGGGGCATACGCTATGGAGACAGAACTAAACCTCACATCACTCTGCTTGGCCCCGGAGGATGGCTGGTTGGTCCATGACGGGTAAGACCCCTCAGGGAGGGGCGACCTAAGACAGGCACAGTCGCAGGGGGAGCCTCAGGGGAGAACTTAAGGGTCAACAGAGATGGAGCAGAGATCCTCCTCCCCCTCCCCCAACTATGCAGGGTCTTGAACACTCCCCCTTCTGAGGGAGGTCTCCTGCCCCCATGGCTGCTTCCCAATTCTCATGCCCAGCTCAAATCAGCA
>NW_006295919.1:14564-15086 GCF_000327345.1 Myotis davidii
TCAGGAACCAAATAACAAAAAAGATTTGGTCCAGCTGAAATCAGAATCCAGATAAACAGAAGCTTGGCTGACAGACCTTATGTCTAAATCTAGCCTAACAACAGGAATGCTCAGAGCCTTCACACGGATGTAAATTAAAATTATTGTTAGAGTATTAAATTTGACAATAAAATAGTTGTCAAGTTTTCACATTAATTAAATTCAAAAGGTATTAACCAAAATTTTCATTTTGTGATAAGCTGCTGGAAGACATCTTACCCAGGTATGGTTTTCCTATTATGATAGGATCCGACAACGGACCAGCATTTCTTTCACAGGTAACGCAGGTAGTAGCCAGGGCTATTGGGGCAAATTGGAAATTCTTATAGGCCCCAGAGTTCAGGGCAGGTAGAAAGGAAACATGGAGACTAGCAGGGACTGGGTGGCTCTCCTACCATATGCCCTTTACCGGGTAAGGAACTCCCCTTACACCCTGGGATGAAATCATGTTTGGCAGGCCACCCCCTATCATTCCTACCCTTA
>NW_006295919.1:15203-18891 GCF_000327345.1 Myotis davidii
AAACTATCTATTTCCCTGAGAAGACTCCAGAGGGCACAGGAGGACATTTGGCCGCACCTCTGTACCATCTACGAGACCGGCCCAACCCCAACTCCTCATCAGCGTACCAAATTAACAATGGAAACTGGTGAGGACTGGGTGGATCTCCTACCATATGTCATTTACTGGGTAAGGAATTCCCCTTACACCCTGGGCTTTACTCCCTATGAAATGCTGACGACCCCCACAGCTCTCAAGGTAGATGGCATCACAACCTGGGTCCATCACACTCATGTCCGGTCAGTGGACGCATCCATGAACTGAGAGGACTTCGTCACCAGATGGAGTCCCGTTTGAGATCAACGCAACCCGCTCAAGCTCAAGCTACAGCGTTCTCGACCTGCCTGATGCTGAATCTACCCCCACCTTGTCCTCTGAGAGGCCATAGCCACTGTAACCCTGTAAGCCTTTCCTTCATGGGAGAGGGAAGGAAGGCTACCAGATGGGACAACGGGAAGACTTGGGGACTCTGATTTTATCAGTGCAGGGAAGTTGGGATGTTGTACCCTATTGACCCAGGAATGTTCTTTTTACGATGACCACTCGGGGGTTCTAAAAGAATCCATGACTCTTATAAGAGAGGGACTACGAAAGCAAAAATTGGAAAGGGAACAGTCTCAGACCTGGTAGGAGTCTCTGGTTAACTGGTCCCCTTGGTTAATTATGCAGTCCGCCTCATGATTGAGCCGGAAGTTCCAAGACAAAGGGGGAAATGAAAGGGCAAGGGCTATGCCCTCCATCTTACCCCGGATCCTCCATTTGTGGGCAGCACCTTAGCCATGTGCTTGGCAAGGAGCTTCTTCCCGGAAGCCCAAGCCTCTGCTAGCCACACCCAGGATTTCTTTAGACTAACCAATGACAATCAAAGGAAGTGCGCCCCATAGATATGACCACATCCTGTGTAACAAGACACCGACTTGAGCCTGGCCAATCGGCAGGGCCCACAGTCCTCTCTCCTCCCCTTACTCCACCCCCCTATAAAACCCCTCTTCCCACAGGGCTAGTTCTCTCTGACGCTTGCCGCTGCGTTGGTGAGTGTGGTCAGGGAGCCGAGCTAGCTCAAATAAAGACTCTTTACTTTTGCATCGGACTCGGCTGGCTCACTGGTGGTCTTTTGGGGATCCTGAAATCTGGGCATAACACTAGTGTGATGGAAGGCAAGGAGAATGAGAGAGAACACTGTGACAGCAACCTAGTTGGAGCTGGTGGGTCAGTCAAAGGCACTGACTTCTCTTCCCCACATTATGGCTAGAGCTCAGACGTAAGAACTGCAAAGAGTCCAAAGGTTAAAAGAAAACGCAAAAATTGTCTTTAGAGAACTCCCTTTAGTTGAAGAGTTCGTACCCCTACCGAAAACAATTTAAGATCAATTAAAAATATTCTAAAAAACAAATTGGTATAGCAATGTGTGATGGTGGATGTCATAGACCAATTCCAGCATGTCATAATTTCAAGGGTTTCATCAAAAGGTTGATGAAACTTGGGGACTCAGCAGGCTTGAGTCACACATGTAGTCACCTGTTGGGAATGGCTAAAGGCATTTCCCCAAACCTGAATAGGAAACTGATTGCTGCTGTCAGACAGTTAAAGGCTATCTTAATCTACATGTTATTGCCTTCTACTGGCCAAACACCTGAACAGCCATAGGCTATTCGCCAAACTGACAATGCTTCTGTACCCTTTGAAACCTTACCTTTTGAAGTGTATTATCTCTACCTTGCCTTGGGACAAATTGTGTTAATAATTGCAAGGGTCCTAGGCAAGGAGGGAGTCTTCAGTTCCTTTAGCTGAAGGTCCTCTGACCCTCAATGCCTTTCAAAATTATATCTTGTCTCTGGATTCTTATTAGACCCTGGATTCCTATGTCATCTACGAACAACCCCTTTTCCAGATTCCTGAACCCTTCTTGATGCTCGGACAAGAACCCCGGCATAAATGGTGCCTGAACAGGGACAATAAATGGCATCCCAAACTGGGGTTTTCAGAACCATGGAAGCACCAACATTAATGGCATTGGACATCTGGAAAAGAATTTGCCTGAGCGGAAACAGCACCAGTAATGGTGGTAAGAGTAACTATGCGTAGAGCCGATGTTAGCTTTGGAAGCCCATGGATCTCCAAGTGCATGGGTGATACTTTGTGTTTAAGTCAGATTATTATGGGGAAAAAGTTGATAAGAAGGCCAAATTATAAAGAAATTGGAATATTAAAAGTTACTTTTTAAAATCAGGCTGAAAAAAGAATGCCATGGTCATCTTTAATGTGGTTCCTTGTTCAAATTAAAATCTTAATATGTATTTGGAATCTAAAATCTGTAATAAGAAATAAAACCCCTCTGCCGAAGCCACCTCTGGTGCAGAGAGATTTCAAGGTGACAGGAGAGGGCAGAGCTCTAAGCTCTCCCACAGTGAGATTACTTAATGTTTTATTTAAAAATTACTGGAGAACATCTTATGATAACCAAATTTTGGCTAAGATAACCTTGGGTGCTAGTAATTACTTTGGAAAGTGAAAAAGGAAAAAAAAATTAAAACCTGTTTTTCTATTAAGCATGCCTTTGGTTTAATTGGGAAAAAAGAAACTCGGCTCAATCAGAGCAAGCAGAATGTGAGAGGAAAGGAGCCATGTTGTGATCCAATATGGATGCCCCTTCCCTGAGTATGCTCTCAAAATTGAAAAGTTTTACAAAATTTAGAAATGCATCTGGGATTTCTGTGCATGTGTAAAGAGAAAAGCTGGCGTGAAACAAATGCACACAACTATCCTGTTTTTGGACATTTAGATAGGATTTTTAGCTAACTTAAATCTCTTTACAAATGTACAAAATAAAACCCAAGACTGATTATTTCCTAAGAAAAATGGCAAATATGACTGAAGGAAAAAAGATGCTGGCTAGATTCTAGCAACAAGATTGGTTATTTCCATAATAAAGAGTAATTTTTGGAATGTTAATGAAGGCTTTTCCAAAGTTAACTTCAAGGCCGAAAAGAAATTCAGTAAATTTGTCTCTGTTATGAAAATTTGCTAAAGAAAATGCCTTAAAATAATAATTGGATTTGAATCTCAAGAATTATTGAAATATATTAATTATAAAAAATGTAAGTAGCCCAGGTAAAAAACTGGCCCTTTGTTAATTAAAAAAGCTAGCTATGCCTTTCTAATAGAAGAAGGGGCTAGTAGCTACCAGTCTGTAGCAAAATCTTAATGAAAGAATGTGGTCAATTTACATCTGAAAAGACCAGGTAGGCCAAAACCTGCTTTGCAATGCTCAAATGTGGTTTTCCAGTGCTGCTAGAAACTAAAAAGTAAAGTTTACTAAATCAAATGATAAAACTTGTTCAATAATCTAAATTTACCTCATAATAATCTAGAGAACAGAATTGAATCTATTCGTTGTGTCTTGTATTTTTAAAGTTTATTCTTAAGAATATAAGGTATTATTAATCTAAAGAAATGCTAAATATTTAACTTGCCAGCTAAGTGTTTAAAGTTCTAGTTAAATTAAATTGGGAAAAATCATATAATTGTAGTAAAATTTCAACATCAGTCTAATTAAAGCCGAAACCAGTTTGGCTCAGTGGACAGAGTGTCTACCTGCAGACTGAAAGATCCCAGGTTCGATTCCGGTCAAGGGCATGTACCTGGGTTG
>NW_006295919.1:20466-23477 GCF_000327345.1 Myotis davidii
AAGGCTGGTGGTGAGGGCGTGAGTGCGGGCGGACACCGCAGCTGCCCCGCTGGCCTGTGTCCGGGTCTGCTGGCGGGATCGGGTCTCCGGCGACTGCTGGCACTCACACCCCCCCAAACCAGTCTCGGATGGCGCTGTACCATCCTGCCTGCAATATGCAAATTAGCTGCCATCTTTCTTGGCTGTTAACTGCCATCTTAGTTGGCAGTTAATTTGCATATCTCGCTGATTAGCCAATGAAAAGGGTATCGGTCGTACGCCAATTACCATTTTTCTCTTTTATTAGTTTAGATATTTGATGGTTTTTCCACATTGAATTTTAAGGCTTATAACCGAGGGATGATTTTTGAAAAGCTCCAAGGGCCCGGAGTAATTCAAAAATTTTACTCTCTTCTTAAAAGATTTTTTAATTAACCAAATTTAATATACTTGAAATCACAAGAAAAGCTTCATCAAATAAAAATTAATAAATACATTTTACTTATTTCTTAATATGTTATAAAGTTTTTGGCCTCTAGAAAGGGCAAAACAAGTTATTTTGTTTTATATCTCTTAAAATACAGCAGTGGAATTTTAAGCTGTAATTTTAAATGACAAAAGCTCCTTGCAGCTTGCATTTTAAATTAGGCTGGAGGTGGGGCAGTGTTTGTGCCTTGTGAATCAGACCTAAAACTTTACTAAATTTAATTGCTTTGCTTTTTTAATAAAAATGCCTACTTTAATTATTTGATAAATTAGCTTTTAAAATATAATCAAGGTTTCATATAAATTAAGTTATATAAGAAGCCAATATCTTTGTAAGCAATATAATCCTAGTAAAGTAAATTCTTCTAAAGTTACTGAAGGCTTCCCATGATCCCTCTGTATATGCAAATAAGCAAAAGGAAATCCTGTTTAAAAATATTATTCTAAATTTAATAAAAAAGAGAAATTTAAAAATTTTAAAATCTCTTTCACTAATATTTACAGAATAATCTAAAAATTGTTTTTAAAGTACCAAATCTGAAAATAAATACAGTCACCATAAATGAATAATGACTGGAAATACATAGCCTTGCAGCACTATCAATCAACATTGAAGAAGTAACCCTTTAGGTTGCTGGATGTAAAAAAAAGATAGAGATTCTTCTTAGTTGAAATTCTTTAAATATGGCCTATAAACCTATTTTAAAGTAAGCAAGAAGATTTCCTTTAAACACCTAAAGGACTGTAATTAATTATTTAGGAATTATATAAGAAGTAAATAGGTTGTCTTTTTGCCCCCCTGTATATGGCTGGTGAAAACTTACTCAAATACTAATTGTAGAAATTTAATTAATATCACTATTGTCTATAACCTAAAACAGGTAAAGTTAAAAATAATAATGATCAACCTCATGTCAGACTATTTTTAATTGGTTAATTGAAATAAATACATATTCAAAAAACTTAATTATACTGGATAAAAACTGTTCCTGAAGTATTAACTAATTTTAATTGATGGTTCATCTTATATAAAATTACTTAACATACAATAAATCCAGAGCAATCATATTTCTATAAAATAAAATTAAAAATCATCAAGACTGCATTGCAGTTTCCAAAAGCCTCCTAATATTTAAATCAAAAAAGGGGGGATAGTGGAATAATGCCCTGTAAGTAAAAGCCTTAATTACATCAAAAAATTTTCACTTGAAAATTAATTTTCATTTGTAATGCTAATAACAAGACACCCATGAAAACACACATGGTGTCAAAATAAGCCAAAGGAAAATCGATTGGGCAAAAAATGAAAAGAATACCAAGTCTAATAAAGAGAATGATTCCTTTATTAACCTTTGGTCGAGAATATGTTTGTATATTTCCAGAAAACTCCAAGCACATGTGGATTCCTGCAACAATGGATTCCAGAGAGGAACTGAGGGGACTTCTCTAGACACAGAATAGCAGTGGCCCCAGAACAACAGGAGAGAAACAGTCCAGAAATGAAGATGGTGAAGACGCCTTGCCATGCTAGCAGTCAGCAGCTGTGCAGCACTGCAGGTTGCCCAAGACCAAACCAGAGAGGGTCAGACCTGCATTGCCACCGTTCGTCCACCATCCAGAACTGGAGTATATTGCTAACATGTACACATAAGAAACTGTTAGACATTGAAATTGGGACTCTAAGAACTGTTGGCCCAGAAAGAAACTTACTGCACACTGATTTCTTTAATGCCTGGCAGCAATTTAAAGGGACATGATAGATTCTGTCCTTTCCATTGAATTTAAAAATCTTAAAACATACATTCTTGCTAAATTTAAAAAATCAAAAAAGGCGAGATGCCAGGAGCCAATTCCAGCATGTCATAATTTCAAGAGTTTCATCAAAAGGTTGATGAAACTTGGGGACTCAAGTCCGTAGTCTTCCTCCCAAAATCTCATAACCTGGGTTGAGTCACACATGTAGTCACCTGTTGGGAATGGCTAAAGGCATTTCCCCAAACCTGAATAGGAAACTGATTGCTGCTGCCAGACAGTTAAAGGGCATCTTAATCTACAGGTTATTGCCTCTTACTGACCAAACACCTGTACAGCCGTAGGCTAATTCCCCCAAACTGACAATGCTTCTGTACACTTTGAAACCTTACCCTTTGAAGTGTATTATCTCTACTTTGCCTTAGGACAAATTTTGTTAATAATAGCAAGGGTCCTAGACAAGGAGGGAGTCTTCAGTTCCTTTAGCTGAAGGTCCTCTGACCCTCAATGCCTTCCAAAATTATATCTTGTCTCTGGATCCTTTATTAGTCTCTGGTTTCCTATGTCATCTACGAACAGCCCCTTTTCCAGATTCCTGAACCCTTCTTGATGCTGGGACAAGAACCCTGGCAGGTGTCTAGCTTTGTGGTTGATACAGAGGTGAGTGTTCAACAGTGTGTGTTCTTTTTCCTGTTGAAGTAATTTCACTAATTAACCAATTGACACATGTATATTCAGGCATTATTCTAGGCTAAGGGTAGGCAAATGTTCTCTGTAAAAGGCTAGATAGTATA
>NW_006295919.1:23538-27367 GCF_000327345.1 Myotis davidii
CAGGGCTAGATAGTATATATTTTAGACTTTGTGGACTATGCAACTCTGTTTGAATCTATTTACTTCTATTATTGTAGTGTGAAAGCAGTCATAAATAATACACCAATGAATGAGCATGCTATGTTCCAATAAAACTTTATCTCCAAAAACATGGTGGGCCATATTTTGTCTTCAAGTCTTACTTTTCTAGTCTCTGTTCTAGATGCTAGATATACAGCAAAATACTATTAATAGTCTTTCCATTTGCAAAGCAGGCACTTACAGTTTAGGTAAGAGATATATGCATTGAACACATTATTGCAGGAACTGAGTCTTCTCTGAGAAAAAGCATCTTGTGGTATAAAAAACAAAGAAAGATGGGGTTTAAGTCTGTAGAGTCAAGGAAGGCTTTTCTGATACCTGAAAACTGAGTAAGAGTTTTCTAGGTGAAAGAAGACAGGGAGCATATACTAGATTCAGAAGCAAGAGACATTTAGTTTCATATATCCTTAGGCTTCTCTTGGCTGTGACAGTTCTCTCAGACTCATTGTGATGACTTTGACAGTTTTGAGATATGCTGGTTATGTATTTTGTGTAATTTCCCTTTATTGGAATTCATTTGATGTTTTTCTCATTATTAGATAGGTGTTATGAGATTTTGGGAGGAAGACTACGGACATCATGCCAAAGTTACATACTATCAACATAATTCATTACTGTTAATGCTGATATCGATCTTCTGTTTGTTAGGTTTTAATTTAAAGGACCAGATTTCTGGATTAAGCACCTGGCAGGATGAAACTATTCAGCCAAGTTAAATGGTTTATTACCATTTAATAAACTGTTTGCACTACACATAATGCAGATTTCTTTATTTTTGGTTGTGTGATAAATTGGAAGATGTCAATTTTAAACACCTTGAGTTTGAAGTGACTGTAGAACATTCATGGTGATTTTGAGCAGGCAAGTAGATATACTGCTATGGAACTCAAGAAAAATGTCTGACCTTGGGGAATCAATTGGAGAGTAATCAGCATATAAAGGCCATGGCCATGAATATTGTCATCAGGGAGAATGTGTATAGTTAGGGAAAAAGAAAACACATAGAGCAGAGTCTTTGCCATCCACTATAAATGTTGGTAGAAGAAGAGAAATCAGTACTGGAACCTGGAGGGAGCAATCAGAAGGGTAAAAGAAAAATCTACAGAATATGGTGGCAAAGAAGACAATGAAAGAAGCATTGTAAGACAAAGTACTCAAATTGTGTCATTAATTAGGAAAATAAAGTCTAAAATTCATCACTCATTCATTCAACGAATATATATTGGGTATCTATTTTTTTTTTGCCACTGTTCTAGCTACTGGGAAAATATTGATGAAGAAGATGGGAAAAATCCATTGGACAGACTGAGAAGGAAGATGTTTTTCATCTTAGCAAGAGCAGTTTCAGTTGAGTGATATGGATGCAAATCAAGAATGAGTTGAAAAATGATTTGACGATGAGAGAATAGAGTTAAGAAGTATAGCCAATTCCTTCAAGAAGTTTGGTTTTAAAGAAGAGTGGGGAGCTAGCTGGAGTGGTATATGGGATGCAGAGATTTTAAAAGATCTAACAGACTTGAACATGTTTCAAGGCATGTAGGAATACAAAGTGAGAAAATTTGATGATGTCTAAAAGATAGAATAATCACTTTGTGAAGACAGAAAGGATAAAGTTCAAGCACACATGGAAGGTTTTGCCTCAGATATCAAGTTTTCTGGGTAAGGTAAAAGCTTCCTGAGAACAGGCAGTTGGTCACTTGGCCTCATTGTCTTTGTATCTACAGTGCCTGACACAGCATCTAGGCCAGTGATGGTGAACCTTTTGAGCTCGGCGTCTCAGCATTTTGAAAAACCCTAAATTAACTCTGGTGCCATGTCACATATATAAATTTTTTGATATTTGCAACCATAGTAAAACAAAGACTTATATTTTTGATATTTATTTTATATATTTAAGTGCCATTTAACAAAGAAAAATCAACCAAAAAATGAGTTCGTGTGTCACCCCTGACATGCGTATCATAGGTTTGCCATCACTGATCTAGGCTTTTAAAATTTTGATATAATAAATGAATAGAAGGAAAGAAAGAGAAAGGAAGGATGGTAGGGAGGGAGGGATGAAGGAAGATTTTGCATTTTGCTTCAAGAGAACCTTACCAGGATACTACATAAGATATTCTTGTGTAAGATGGAAAATTGCAATGAAGCTGTAAGCTCTCTTTGTATGCATAGAACACTCTGAGGTATTAAGACTCTTCCTTCTGCTGAGAATTTCTCAGCCTGAACTGGAAGTCCAAGTCTTGTTGGGGGAGGACAGAAACATAGACTCTAGAGAGGAGCTGGAGGACTAAGGAGTCAGAGTAGACTTGCCTGTGAGGGACTGAGATATGAACCTGTGCATAGACTAGAAAATTAGCTCTACCTGGCATGGTGAAGCAGTCTGGGACTTGCTCAATGGTCTGTTTCAGAAGAAAACTGTGGTGTACCCCCTTAAGCTAGTATTGTTGAATTTCTATTAATTAACCACATGGTCCTTCTATATTAGGCTGACAGGCTTTGAGAAGTAGGCAAGGCCATTACTGTATGGAGAACCACCAACCTGACCAGGTCAATGAGAGCCCTAGGGAATTCTGTCAAGTTTCTTTGACAGGGTCATTGCAGCTGTCATTAAAAAAAAAAAAAAAACATATTAGCTACATGGGAATCATAAGGATGGCAGGGGACTTTCTCAGACTAGCTTATGAGAACTGAAATTCAGGGATTTGTTCCTGCCAGAAATCTAAGGCCCTAAATGACACTGTGGATAAAAGTATCACCATAAATATTTCATCTCACCTGGATTTGGTAATCTAGAATTTTGAACACAGTTTGAACTGGGTCAGAAATTCTTATGGTTGGACCTTAAAATCTAAGAACCACAAACCTTTAAAAGTTACCTAATCCAATCTACTCATTTCAGATGGGAAAATAGGCCCAGGAAAGGGAAAGAATTTTCTTTTCTTTTTTTTTATTATTGTCTTATTGCTTAAGGTATTACAAAGGGTATTACATATGTGTCCTTTTTTTCCCCCACACTTGACAATCCCCTGGCCTCCCCTAACCCCAGTGTCTTATGTCCATTGGTTATACTTATATGCATACATACAAGTCCTTTGGTTGATCTCTTACCCCCCTCCCACCTGCGAACAACCCTCACTGGCCTTCCTGCTGCATTTTGACAATCAGCTTGAGGCAGCTCTGCCTCTGTATCTATTATTGTTCATAAGTTTATAATGGTCTTTATTCTCCCTGAATGAGTGAGATCATGTGGTATTTTTCCTTCATTGACTGGCTTATTTCACTTAGCATAATGCTCTCCAGTTCCATCCATGCCGTTGCAAATGGTAAGAGTTACTTCTTTTTTACAGCAGCATAGTATTCCATTGTGTAGATGTACCACAGTTTTCTTATCCATTCATCTACTGATGGGTACTTAGGCTGTTTCCAGATCTTAGCTATGGTGAATTGTGCTGCTATGAACATATGGGTGCACATATCAGTTCTGAATGGTGTTTCTGGTTTCTTTGGATATATTCCTAGAAGTGGGATCACTGGGTCAAAGGGGAATTCCATTTTTAACTTTTTGAGGAAACTCCATACTGTCTTCCATAGTGGCTGCACCAGTCTGCATTCCCACTAGCAGTGCCCGAGTGTTCCCTTTTCTCCGCATCCTCTCCAACACTTGTAGTTTGTTGATTTGTTAGTAATAGCCATTCTGACAGGTGTGAGATGGTACCTCATTGTTGTTTTGGTTTGCATCTCTCGGCTG
>NW_006295919.1:28224-32053 GCF_000327345.1 Myotis davidii
TGCCATAGATTTCTTGGCATTAATTTTGTATCCTGCTACATTGCCAAATTCATTTATTAAGTCTAATAGTTTTTTGATGGAGTCTTTAAGGCTTTTTATGTATAACATCATGTTATCTGCGAATAAGGACAGTTATACTTCTTTTCCAATTTGCATGCCTTTTATTTTTTCTTCTTGCCTAATTGCAATGGCTAATACTTCCAGTACTATGTTGAACAGGAGTGGTGAGAGTGGGTTTCCTTGTCTTGTTCCTGTTCTTAGGGGAAATGGTGTTAGTTTTTGTCCATTGAGTATGATGTTGGCTATGGGCCTGTCATATATGGCTTTTATTATGTTGATGTCTGATGGGAAGGAATTTCTGGGTCATGCATCTCATAGGTATCATTAGAGGTGAAGGCTTCATGAAAAACTTATTAAACTTAAATAGACAAGAAATACTTGGATTCAAGTTTTAACTCTGCCAGTGATTAGCTGTACAACTTTGGGTCTTGTTATTTAGCTTCTTTCATCCTTGGTGCGTTAAAGTGTAAAATGGTAATGTTAATAATGCTAGTCTCACGGGGTTATTTTTATAGTGCAAGTGAAAAGACATGTGTTACCATATTTTGCCTGTAAAATACTACATATACTTTTTAGATGAGGGAATGTAAGCTCCAGACAGCATAATGGTTTATTGCTCACTGAAATATCAATGAGTATTCCGGGAAACAATGAGAGGTCCATAACCAAATGAGTTATGAAACTCTGTTCAGCCAAGTTAAAATTGTTTATATACTGCTCAATATATGGGAGCTTTTAAAAAAACTATATTTATTGTTGAAAGTATTACAAATATCCCCTTTTTTCCCATTTAACTCCTTCACCCTGCACCTCCCCAGGTCTACCACACTATTGTTTGTGTCTATGGATTATGAATATCTTATATAATAAAACCCTAATATGCAAATCAACCAAACAAGGGAGTGACCAGCAGAATGACCAGTCACTATGATGTGCACTGACCACCAGGATACAGACGTTCAATGCAGGAGCTGCTCCCTGGTGGTCAGTACTTTCCCACAGTGGGAGTGCTGCTCTGCCAGAAGCCAGCTCACAGCTGGAGAGCACAGTGGCGATGGTGGGATCCTCTCCCACCTCCCCGAAGTGCTAAGGAGCAGTAAGCAGGCAGGTGGTAAGGAGTGACGGGTCCCAGACTGCGGGAGGGATCTCAGACTGTGAGAGGGTTGTCCTGACTGCAAGAAGGTGAGGCCAAGCTGAGGGAATCCCCCCCCCCAGTGCATGAGCTTTGTGTACCAGGCCTCAAGTATGCATATAAGTTCTTTGGTTAATCTCTTCCCAATCCCCAACCCACTTTCATCTGCGATTCCTCAGTCTGTTCCATGCTTCCAAGATCTATTTTGTTCATATATGCTAAGGTGTGTTGTGATTCTGCAAGAGGGAATTAAATCCACCCCAAAATTAGAGATAGCGTTTACTTCAAGATATAGTTACAAGGTTTAAATAACAGATGTGGAAGGCCTCCTTTCTTTCTTCCCTCTCACTAACCTGTGCCTCTGATGAAAATGGACAGTATAGATATACACTATGGATACCATAGCAAAATGTGATCTATAATTCTAGCCATAAATACAAGATGCCCCCAAACAGAAACCAAACAGAAAATCCTACCCACTGGCAACCAACCGCTATACTGGATGCCTTGTGACTTCTGTTGACCTCTTGGTCTTGTGTGGCTCCAATATGCCAAAAGTCACTATGGAAACTGGCAAGGGCCTTTTGTGCGTAGGTCATAACACACTTAAGTGCTTTCCTTTTACAGAGAATGGGCTTTCTGAATAAGCCATCTATTCTAATCATCTCACTTGGGTGCCCAAAATAAAACCACTAACTCACCCAATTCAAACAATTAGAAACCAGCTATCAAGAAAAAAACAGAGCCCAGAATACTGATTCACTTGTTAAGGGGCCAATAGTTATCTGAATGATATTCTATAGACATTGAAATTTTCAATAAAATATATTTTAAAAAAAGAAATTTGCTGAGAGTAGATTTGAAGAATTATCACCAAAAAAATAATAACTATATGAGGTGATGGATGTGTTAGCTAACTTGGTTATTGTAATTATTTCACACTGTATGCATATATTAAATTATCACGTTGTACACATTAAGTATTTTTCAATTATACCTCAAAAAATTGTGGGGGAAAGATGGAAATAAAGAAATCCACTTATGAAAAAAAAAAGAAATTTTTATTTTTCATCCATAAGAATCTTCCCTCTCCCTTCCCAAATTTATTTCTCTCCCCTTCTCATAATTCAAATTAATACCTATTTTCACCCTCTGAATAATCACAGGATAACTCATTCAAGTAGGAATAATTATAGGTAATCCAAGCTGGATAGTTGTCACTCTTGAAAGAGTTTCTGATTAAAGATATCTTCTGATTGGAATAGAGTGACAGAGGATATGCATTTCTCAGATGCTGTCTGACATTAGCCCAGTCTCAAATAATGTCTTCAACATACTGACTCAGACTTCTTGGTACTCTCCATGTACTAACATTTCATTCTGAGCTTGGGACATAATCTAAATGTCTCCTCAAATTCCTAAACAATGTGATTTGAGCATGTCCCAGAACTTTTGGAATCTAAACTCTGTGATTGAAAGCAAATGAAAGTGAGCTCTGGGCTCAGTTACTTCCTGGGGACAGTTTTCCTAGCAGCCAGAGCCTTTAAGATCAAGACAGTCTTGTCTTAGAGACAGTTCTAGCTGGGTATACTTAGGGTATTTAATTTAGTCAGTTCTCTAAAAAGTGGATTCTTTGGGCTGAATAGCTAATAATAATTGAGTGCTTTTTATGTTCCAGTCATCACTTTAAGCATCATGACATACATTGTTTCATTTAATCCTCATAATCAGTCTATAAGGAAGCACATATTTTATTGTTGTTTTTTAAATGAGGAAGTTGAGGCCTAAAGAGGTAAATGAGTTGACAAAGTTCACACAGAAAGTAAGCTGCATACTACTACACTAAATTGCTTTTAAGATGGATCATACCATTGCTCTGCTCTTACAGAGCTTTCCGAATAGTGGGGAGGGGGCACAAACAATTGACAGACAGGTGTGATCAGAACTTCTCTGTCCTCAAACATCCAATAAGCCCATCCTCACATCATATCTCACCCCTCCTCATCACACTACTAAATTGACTAACCTACTTGTTCCTCTATATGTATTCGTTGCCTTCCTTCCTGTTGTTACATGAAGTTAACCTCCATCCACTTTTCCTTGTAATTTATCTTTATTGTTTAAAGTGTTGCAAATATCCCCCTACTTATCCCCACTGACCCCCTCAACCCAGCTCCTGCCATCTCCTCAGGTTCACAGTTGTTGTTTTTTTTATCCACTCATCTACTGATGGGCACTTGGGCTGTTTCTAGATCTTAGCTATTGTAAATAATGCTGCTATGAACATAGGGGTGTATATATCCTTTATGATTGTTGTTTTAAACTTCTTAGGATATATTCCTAAAAGTGGGATCACTGGGTCAAATGGCAGTTCCATTTTTATTTTTTTGAGGAAACTCCACACTGTTTTCAATAGTGGTTGTACCAGTTTGCATTCCCACCAGCAGTGTGTTAGGGTTCCCTTTTCTCCACATTCTACCTAGTACTTGTTGTTTGTTGATTCATTCATGGCAGCCATTCTGGCAGGTGTGAGATGGTACCGCATTGTCGTTTTGATTTGCATCCTTCTTATGATCAGTGACTTTGAGCATTTTTTCATATGTCTCTTGGCCTTCTATATGTCCTCTCTGGAGAAGT
>NW_006295919.1:32134-32610 GCF_000327345.1 Myotis davidii
TAGGGGCCATGCGTGGCCCTGAGCCTGAGAGAGCAACATGCAGGCGCAGCCCGGAGCCTGAGAGATCAACACAGAGGGGCGCTGAGTCCAAGCCTCCGAGGCCCTGCTGGAGGCAGGCCCCCAGCAAACATACACTCACACACACACACACACACACACACACACACACGGCACCTGCTCCAAGCCTCTGAGATACAGCTGAGGGCAGGCCCCCAGAGGACATACACACACACACACACACATTCACACACATACAGGGCACCTGTTCTGATCCTCCTTGGCGAGGTTAGGGGCAGTCCCCCAGTGGACATGTACACACACACAAACACACACACACACACACACACATACACACAGGGTGTCTGCTCTGAGCCTCCACAGTGCAGCTGAGGCCAGGCCCCCGGCAGACACACACAAACACACACACACACACACAACCACACACACACACACACACACACAAACACACACACACA
>NW_006295919.1:32680-44261 GCF_000327345.1 Myotis davidii
GAAAATGGCAATTAATAAGTACCTATAAATAATAACCTTAACAGTAAATGGATTAAATTATCCAATCAGAAGGCATAGGGTAGCTGAATGAATGCAAAAACATGAACCAAATATATCAGTGATGGTGAACCTTTTGAGCTCGGCTTGTCAGCATTTTGAAAAACCCTAATTTAACTCTGGTGCCGTGTCACATATAGAAATTTTTTGATATTTGCAACCATAGTAAAACAAAGATTTATATTTTTTGATATTTATTTTATATATTTAAATGCCATTTAACAAAGAAAAATCAACCAAAAAAAAATGAGTTCGTGTGTCACCTCTGACACGCATGTCATAGGTTCGTCATCACTGCCTTAGGTAATATATCTGTGAAAATTCTGCTCCATAAGATATCTGATATTTTGCTGCCTATGTTTTCTTCTTAGACTTTTATGGTTTCACGATATTTAAGTCTTTTATCCATTTTGAGTTCATTCTTGTATATGGTGCAAGTTGGTGGTCTAGTTTCATTTTTTTTCATGTACCTGTCCAATGTTCCTAAAACCATTTATTAAAGAGACTGTATTTACTCCATCAACTTTAAAAAATATATTTTATTGATTTTTTTACAGAGAGGAAAGGAGAGGGATAGAGAGTTAGAAACATCGATGAGAGAGAAACATCAGCCAGCTGCCTCCTGCACTTCTCCTACTGGGGATGTGCCTGCAACCCTGGTACATGCCCCTGACCGGAATCAAACCTGGGACCTTTCAGTCCACAGGCCAACGCTCTATCCACTGAGCCAAACTGGTTTCAGCCATCAACTTTAATCTTATCAAATAATTCTCTTTTACAATAATTTATTTACTTCTCAGGTGTTTCACTCTGGATTTATTTACATCACCTACTAACATGCCTTAAGATCTCTACTTTGTATTTCAGCAGCAGTATCTTGGTTATTTGCAGTCAATTATTTCTCTCTATAAAGTCTTGTAATTCCATTACATAGCTGGATATATTTTACCAGTGGCCTGTTGCATGGAGATTTGCACAATAGGCCTTCCTTCCCCTGACTGCTGGCACCGGTTTTCCTCCGGCACCCTGGACCCAAGCCTTTGGTCCAGCCGCAGCAGTGAGGTTTGGCTTCTCTGCCCCAGCTGCTCCCAGCCCCTCCTTTTTTCCCCCCAGCTCTTCGAGTGGAGTCCAGGGCGGGCTGGAAGCCTGGGTTGCCCCCGGCGACCCAGGCCCTCAGCCACTCCTTGAGCAGAGTCCACGGCTGGTGGGAAGCTAGGCTTCCTCCATCGCCAGGAGCAACCCAAGCCTCCTGATTGCTCCAGCTCCATGGCCGCCACCATCTTCAGTCATCTTCAGTCTTCACTCTGTGCCTGCATATGCAAATTAACCACCATCTTTGTTGGGTTAATTTGTATAGTCACTCTGATTGGCTGGTGGGTGTAGTGGAGTGACACCAATTTGCATGTTTCTCTTTCATTAGTGTAGATAAGTATTGCACTTAATATATAGATTGTATGTGTTTGACATTTTATGAGACCTTCCACTTCAACTTTAATAGGAGTGACATCCTGTCACAATTAATTAATTTATTGGTATCTTCTACAACATCTTTCAGTAGAGTTGTATGATTTTTAAATAATGTTATTTAACATTTTTGTTATTTAAGTAACTTCAATTTTTTGTTGCTAGTCTAAATGGTATGTATTTTAATTAAGCTTCTTAAATTAAAATAAATGTAGATTCACATTCACTTTTAAAAAATAATAGAAATCTTGCCTTCCATTTACTCAGTTTTCCCAATTGTAACACCTTGCAAAACAATTATAGTACAACATTGCAGCTAGGATATTGACATTGATACAGTCAAGATACAGAAGAGTTCTTTCTCCAGAAATATCCCTCCTGTATGTAGCCCTTTTATAGATACTAGTGACCCAGTGCACAGATTCATGCACATTGAAAGGAAATCGGGAGCCAGCACCTGTGTGCCTACGGAGTTTCCACATCCCAGTGAGCTGTGAGGAAGTCGCATGGGGTGTCTATCCTTTTCCCTGCAGCTTCCTGAAAAAATATTTCCAAATGTCCCTTCTGAGGGCAGGGTTGCACCTTGCCAGCCAGGAGGTCCCCAATGGACACCTTGGGTCATGATGGATGCTTTCCACCATGAGGAGCCTGATAAGAGATGCTCTAAGGTGAATGATACAAAGTTTGGGATCTTGGAGGGAGAGGGTGCTTTCTTGCCCATGCCCCCACCCTTCAGATCCATCTCTCTGACTTTTACCCCAATTGTTAGTCACCACCTTGTGGCCACTTTTATATTGTTGCCTTCCTCTGTAGCTACGGGGCAATTGGTAAGGGATGAGATTTTATCTCGATGTCCGAGGCAGAATTCCAGGTGTCCAGTGGTAATATCAGGCTCGTCCCAGCTACTCTGAGTGTCCACACTTCATCCCTTCCCTGAGAATTTGTACCTGTAGCCGTATGAGGTATGTGCCTTGCAGCAACTTCTGGCTCAGCTCTGGGCATCCTCAGGGCCGGTACCAGCACCACCAAGTGTCTGTCCGCTGGGAGCCACTATCCATGGGCCCACCCCCCTGCAGGAGCCACCGGGGATCCTCAGGGAACATGGGAGCCTGCATGCCAGCCAGGCCCCAGAAGGGAGCAATGGGCTGGGCCTCGGACATGCATGGAGACCCACTCATGAGATTGAGATTTTCTCACTTTTTCTGGGACTCTCTCCGGAGGTGGGGAGTGCCTAGCTTGGAAATGGCAGCTAGGGGTGGTAGGAAGGAAGGAGGGAGAGGCCGATCACGTCCAAGTAAGGCGTGTTCTTAGTATTTCAGTTCAACAACCGAAGGAACATGGCAATAGCTAAGGAGTAGAACGTGGCCCTGGTGCTCAAGGGGGAGCTCCAAGGGGCCAGCATAGGTATCAAGGTCGCCCAGGTCACGCAAACGTTCCACGCTGCATTTGGTCGCAGCAATTGCACCTGCAGGGTAGCAGGGGTCCTCAAACTATGGCCTGCGGGCCACATGCAGCCCGCCGAAAACATTTATCTGGCCCGCTAGGTGTTTTTGCTGCCACTGCCTGTTGCTGAATTTGTTCATAGTTTTTTTAAAATATAGTCCGGCTCTCCAACGGTCTGAGGGACAGTCAACTGGCCCCCTGTTTAAAAAGTTTGAGGATCCCTGATAGGGGGTGATTTTTCCACTTAACTCCTGGCCCAAGTGTGGGGCTGCCTGAACCGATCAGGTCAGGCCAGTACCTACTGGTTCCCCTCCGTCCATTGGAGCCGACCAGCACTCTTCAGGGATCCAGGAGTAGGTATTCTGTGCCAGGACACCAACCTTTCCAGGAGATGGGGCAAAGTGGTAGGTGGAAGTTGCAAAGGGCTTGCTGGCAGACACATGTGGGTGTAGGCCATTGGGCTGGACTTTACTGACACTCACTCTGAAGATGGGGGCTGTCAAAGGCAGTATGTGCATGAAGCGCCTCTGTGGGTTTTTCCCAAGCCCATATCCGAAGACCCAGAGGGTAATAGGTAAGGGGTGCGGTGCAGCCACAGGGTCCAAAGGGAGAGTTCCAGGAGCCAGCAGCGGCTGATCCATGGTCATTCCAGCTACACCCCCACCACCCGGGTATCAGGACTGCAATCTGTTTGCTGGAGATTGAGCCTGCCAGATGCCGGAGAGGCTCGTGTGATGCAGCTGTGCTCACCAGCCATGAGCCCGACTTGTGGCTGAGTGTCACTCCTCTTTTGGGAGCTCACTGACCACAAGGGGGAAGCTCCTGCATTAAGCATCTTCCCCTGGCGGTCAGTGAGCATCATAGCCACCTGTAGTTCAGGTCATTCTGCCATAACAGTTGCTGGGCTTTTATATATATAGATACCCACCTGCCTACACCTCCACGTCCCTATCACCGCACCATCCCTGATGCCTGGCAACCATGAATCAGTTCTTAATTTCCATAATTTCATCATTTCAAGAATATTATGTAAATAGAATCATACAGCGTGACATTTTGAGATGGGACTTTTTTTAAGTCAGCATACTTCTCCGGAGATTCATCCAATTTGTTGCATTTATTACTATTTTGTTTCTTTGTATTAACAAGTATATTCAATTGTATGGATGTACCACAATTTGCTTAACCATTCACTTGTTGGACATCTGTGGTTTTTCAAGTTTTTGGCTTTACAAATAAGATTTTTGTGAATATTTGTCAACAAACTTTGTGTGAATGTAAGGTTTCATAAATTTCAAATGAATGTCCAGGAGTGTAGTTGCTAGGCTGTATGGCAATGGCCTGTTTAGTTTTATAAGAAACTGGTAACTCTTTTCCAGAGTGGCTGTAGCATTTTAAATTCCAACCAGCAATATATGTTTGATCCAGTGTGTACTTATTATTACCAAAAGTTGTTATTGTCAATGATTTTTTAAATTTTATTTTAGCCATTCTAATAGGCCTATAATAACTCGTCACTTTAATTTGCATTCCTTAATGGCTAGTGATGTTGAAAATCTTTTCATGTGCTTATTTGCCAGTTGTGTATCGTCTTCAGTAAAATTATTGGTTTTTGCCAATTTTATAATATGATTTATTTATTCATTCATTCATTTATTCATTTTTTACACTGACTTTTGAGACCTCTTTATATAATCTAGATACAAGTTTTTCTGGATATGTTGTTTGCAAAAAAAATTTGCTGTCTGTAGTTTGTTTTCATCCTCTTAACAGCCTTTTTTTCTAAAATTTTTATCTTTTTTTAATATTTAAAGCCATGATAAATTTTGAGTTGATTTTTGACTTAGGTTCAAGGGTTTTTCTTCTTATACCCATCAATGTTCAAGTGCTCCAGCATCATTTGTATAATTGTTGAATTATTTTTGCATATTTGTTAAACATCGGTGTCATACTTGTATGGGTCTGTTTTTTGGTTCTGTATTCTGCTCCATTTATCTATGTGTCTATACCTTCACCAATACCACTCTGCAATGATTACTAAAAATCATTAGTATAATGGTTTTATACTATATAAAAGTTCTTGATATGAGTTAGAGTGATCCCAAACTTTATTCTTCTATTTCAACATTTTTTCTCATTATAGGTCTTTTACCTTTTCATATAAATTTTAGAATAAACTTGTGTATGTGTACCAAAAAATCTTGCTGGAGTTTTGATAGGAATTTCTTAAACCTATAGATCTGTTTGGGAAGAGTACTGATATATTTACTATGTTGAATTTTCCAATCTATGAGCAGGTTATAGCTCTCCATTTATTTAGGTCTTCTTTGATATTTATCATCAGTGCTTGTCGTTTTAAGCATACACACCCTGTCCATGTTTTTAGTTTATATTTTAACCATTTAATTTTCTTTGGAATTATTGTAAATATTTTTATGTTTTAAATTTATTTTCCACATGTTCAGTATTAATGTATACAAATATGATTTATTGATTCATGTTGGTCTTATATGCTTCAACCTTGCTAAATTCTTTTATTAGTTCTAGGAGGGATTTTGTAAAATTTTGGGGAATTTTTGGTAACACTGGTTAATAATATTATATAAATTTTCAGACGTACAACATTATACTATGACATCTGCATACTCTATTACATGTTCATTATTTAAATTGTAATTTCCTTCCATTAAAGTATATTTGACTGCCTTTACCCACTTCATCTTTCCCCTCTGGTACCCACCATATGTTGCCTGTATCTATCAATATGTTTTTGTTTGTTTTGTTTGTTCATTTGCTGCCTTTTGTTTTATATCCCACAGATGAGTGAAATCATATGGTTCTAGCCTTTTTCTGTCTGACTTATTTACTTAACATAACACCCTCATGATCCATCCATGTTGTTGAAAAGAGCAGTGTTTTATTTTTTATATATACTTACTACGTTTTTATCAAATTATCTTTTGATGGATAGAGGTTGTTTCCATGTCATGGCTATTTTAAATAGTGCTACAATGAACATAGGGGTACATACATATATATTTACAAAAAAATAGTTTTAAAATTTTCTGAGGAGATAAATATCCAGAGAAGGGATTTATGGGTCATAATATAGCTTTATTCTGAATTTTTGAGGGACCTCCATACTGTTTTCCATATGGGCTGCACCAATTTGCATTCCCACTATGTGTATGAGCATTCCCTTTCCTCCACACCCTCTCCAACACTTTTCATTGCTTGTCTTTTTGAAAACAGCCATTCTAACTGGTGTGAGGTAATATCATATTGTGGTTTTGACCAGCATAACTCTAATAACTAGAGATATTGAACATTATCTGATGTTCATCTATTTGTTTCCCTTGAAAAAGTGTCTATTCAGGTCCTCTGCCAATTTTTTTTAAAATATATTTTATTGATTTTTTACAGAGAGGAAGGAAGAGAGATAGAGAGTTAGAAACATCGATGAGAGAGAAACATCGATCAGCTGCCTCCTGCACACCCCCTACTGGGGATGTGCCTGCAACAAAGGTACATGCCCTTGACCAGAATCGAACCTGGGACCTTTCAGTCCACAGGCCGACACTGTATCCACTGAGCCAAACCGGTTAGGGCGTCTGCCCATTTTTTAATCGAATTGTTTTTGTTGTTGTTGAGTTGCATGAGTATATATATGATATTAGCCCCTTGTTGGAAGTATCATATGCAAAAATCTTCTCCCATTTAGTTGGCTGCATTTTTCTTTTGTCATTGGTTTCTTTTGTTCTACAGAAGCTTTTTACTTGTATATAGTCTGATTCACTATTTTTGCTTTGTTCCCCTTGCCTTTGGAGTAAAGATCACACACACACACACACACACACACAAAATAATAACAACAACAAAAACCTCTGAGACCAATGCCCATAAACATAGGCTTAGTCAATGCCTATGCTTTTTTCTATGTATTTCATTGTATCTGGTCTTACATTCAAATTTTAAATGCATTTTGAGTTATTTTTGTATGGTCTAGTTTCATTATTTTGCATATGGCTTTCCAGTTTATGCAACACCATTATTGAGGAAACTTTCTAAATTATATATTCTTGGCTCCTTTGTAGAAATACTTGCAGTTTTCCACACAGACAATCATAGAAACCACAAGTAGACAGTTTTATTTCTTCCTTTCTAATCTGTATGCCTTTTATTAAATGTTTTATTTTTAAAATCAACACTTCCTGGTCCATTGATAATTTTTTTAAATGCAATTGACTTGTTATATTGAACTTATAACAGGAATTCTTGGAAGGTCTTTTCACAATTTTGATAATTTGTCTGAGAGTTTCTATGGATTTTCTATGTGGACAGTTTTATTGTCTGTAAATAAGCATTTCCCTCATTAGTTTTTTGTTGGTTTGTTTAATGGTTCTGGCAAGGACTTTCATTACAATAAGAAAGAAGAGGTAATGGTAGTTAGACTTCTCCTGTTCCTAATTCTGGAAGAGATTCCTTTTAATATTTCATCATTGGTATGATGTTTGATGCAGCCCCCCCCCCGCGCCCCCCAGATTATCATTTATTACATTGAAAAAGTTCCTTATTACTTTTATTGTCTGCTGAGGGTTTTTATTCTAAAACACATGTTGAATTTTTACCAACTATGTTTTTTACTTAATGACATGCTTACATGGTTTTCTTCCTTAATCTTTTTATATGGTAAAGAACATGGACTTTTTCTAATAGTGAACCCACTTGCCTTTCTAGTATAAATCAAACTTGATTTTCTTTTTAGCAAATTATCAGATACTATTTGCTTTTTAAATTAAAATTATGTTTCTAATGGAAAATGGCTGCAATGATGTTCAACTTCATTAGCTATTAGGGAAATGCAAATAAAAACTACCACCTCATACCTGTTAGAATGGTAATTTTCAACAAGACAAGTAATAAGAAGTATTGTGGAGAAAAATGAACCTTCATTCACTGCTAGTAGGAATGTAAACTGGTACAGTCACTATGGAAAACAGTGTAAAGGTCCCTCAAATCACTAAGAAGAGAGTTATTACATGACCCAACAATCTCTCTTCTGGGTAACTACCTGAAAAATTTGAAAACTTATTTGCAAAGACACATGCATCCCTATGTTCATTGTAGCATTATTCATGGTGGCAAAGACATGGAAACAACTAAAGTGTCCTTTGATAAATGATTGGATAAAGAACATGTGTGTTCTCAGACATATATATAATGGAATACTAGTCAGCCATAAGAAAAGATGCCATTTGTGACATGGATGCACCTTGAGAAAATAATGCCAAGCAAAATAAGTCAGGAATTGAAAGAACAATATGATTTCAGCCATATGTGGTATATAAAACTGAAACTCATAGACACATACAACAGTATGGTAGTTACCAGAGGGAAGGGAAGTGAAAGGGTAGTAAAGGATAAAAAGAGCCAAATATATAGTGATTGAAAATGATTTGACTTTGGGTAGTGGGAACAAAATGCAATATACAGATCAAGTATCAGAAATATGCACTTTAAACCAAATAATCTTATTAATCAATATCACCTCAATAACTTTAAATTAAAAGAAAATGGCTGTAAGTATTCTTTAAAATATTTTCACTATTGTATTTTTTGTATGATATTTATATTAGACTCATCAAATGGGGTGAGGTATATATCTTCTTTTATCTGATTTCTGCTTATTTAAAATCAGAATCATCTGGGAACCCACACCACATTGTAGAGGGGAGAAATGGACGCCAGAAGTGCAGCCACACCAACACCCAGACCAACCTCGAACACCACACCCCCCAGACCTGTGCAGGGAGCCATTTGCAGCCATAACCCATGTGAGACCATCACTGTGCCCCACCAGGGAGCAGTACAATACCATGCTGAAGGTCCCAGACATCTGCAGTGAGTGCACGCAGGAGAGACCACCCAGGCTGAGCCTCCTAGCTGGAGCCCAAACTCAGCATTCCAGGATCCCGTGCTACAGGCCCATGTGTTGTGAATTCAAGCCAGGGGTACCGCAGGCCTGCAAAATCCCCAGTCCCAATACAGAGCCACAGACCAATATGTGCTCTGCCCCTCACTCAGACAGAGTTTTTGAGTAGACACAGGCTCTGTCTCCAGCTTGGACAGAGCCTTCAACCAAGGCAGCCTCCACCCCCTGAATGGGCAGAGTCATTGGGACAGTGCAGGCTCCTCCACCTGGCACAGACACAGACTTCAGGCCAGTGTGTCATACTCCCAGCCCAGATCAGAGCTGTTGGTGTGACCTGGTGTGCCCAGCCACAGTTCATCGGACCACACTACATGTGCATAGTCAGAGGGCCCTAGGGTGCCATTCCTTCCTTGGGTGCCAGGGTTGCTCAGTGAATTGTATGCCACAGGGCTCTGGGCCTTCACATGGAGTTGCACACCAGAGGAACTGGGCATGTGCCCCGAATGACCAGCAGAATCTGAAGTCAACAACTGAGAGACTAGAACTGTGGTAGAAGAGGGTACAACTCACAACAGGGACAATAAAGGTTTGAAACTCAAGGTAGATCCAGCGTCTGGTCCAGCTAGTCCATGATCATTGAACCACTAGGAGCAGCAATGCTTCAGATCCCAACCAGGAAGCCCAGGATCAGAAAGAGACAGCAAAAATGGGAGAGACAAAGAAACAACCAAAAAAAAAAAATGCCAGAAAATGAACTAAATAAAATAAAGGCAAGCAATATGTCAGAGAAAGAATTCAGAGTAAGGGTCATACAGTTCCTAAACTGGCTGGATGATAAAATTAATAACATATATAAGAATCAAGAGGAAATCAAGAATGATATAGCTACAATAAAGAACACAATGGAAGGTTTCAACAGGAGACTAGAAGAAGCAGAGGACCAAATCAGCAAATTAGAAGATACGGTGAAGAAAACCGCCCAATTTGAACAGCAATTGGAGGGAAAAAATTAGAAAGCAGGAGGAAAGCTAAATAGAGCTTTGAGACAACATAAAACAAAGCAACATCTATATTATAGAGGTACCAGGAGAAGAAGAAGAGGAGAAAGGAATAGAAAACATATTTGAAGAAATCATGACAGAAAACTTCCCTGATTATGGAAGAAAAAAGTCACACAAGCACAGAGAGTCCCAAACAAGATGAACCCTAAAAGACCCACACCAAGACACGTCATAATTACAATGACAAATGTTAACAACAAAGAGAGAATTTTAAGGGCTACAAGAGAGACAAAGAGAGTTACCTACAAGAGATCTTCCATTAGATTATCAAATGATTTCTCAACACAAACACATCAGGACAGAAGGGAATGCAGTGAAGTATACAAAGTGATGCAAAGCAAGGGGTTAAATCCAAGAATACTCTATCCATCAATGCCATCATTCCAAATTTAAGGGGAAATAAGAAGCTGCACAGACAAAAATTAAGGCTTTTAGTTTATTACCACAAAGCAAGCAATTTAAGAAATGCTAAAGGGACTGCTGTAAAAGAAAAATAAACAGAAAGGGAATACGGAACAAAGGCATAAAGATTAAAAATGGGTGTAAACAAGTACTTTTCAATAATAACCTTAAATATAAATGGATTAAATGCTCCAATCAAAAGACATTGGGTGGCTGAATGAATAAGAAAACATAACCCATATACATACTGTCTACAAGAGGCCCACATCAGAAAAAGGGGCTCACACAGACTGAAAGTGAAGGGATGGAAAAATATTTTTCAGGCAAAAGGAAATGAAAAAAAAAAAAAGCTGGGGTAGCAATACAAAGAAGCCTCAAAGTGAAGAGCTTAATAAGAGATAAGGAAGGCAACTTCACAATACTAAAGGGATTGATACAACAAGAGGATATAACTCTGGTAAATAAATATGCACCCAATGCAGGAGCACACAAATACATAAAATATTTCTGAAAGCTATCAAGACAGGTATGTAAAGAAACACAATCATAGTAGGGGACTTCCATACCCCATTGACATCACTGGATAAATATACTAGACAAATAAAAAATTGAGAAAGAAACAGCAATCTTAAATGACTCACTAGATCAGATGGAACTAATTGACACTTTCAGAACATTTCGCACCAAAGCTATGAAATATACGTTTTTCTCAAGTGCACATGGGATATTTTCAAAGATAATCCACATATTAGGACACAGGGTAAGCCTCTACAAATTCAAGAAGACTGAAATCATATCAAGCATCTTCTCATATCACAATGGCAAAAAATTAGAAATCAACTACAATAAAAATAATAAAAAAATTAAACATTTGGAGCCAAATAGCATGTTATCAATCAGTGATTGGGTTACCAAATGGATCAAATAAGAAATAAAAAGCATCCTGGAAACAAATGGCAATGAAAAATTATCTCAAAACTATGGGACACAGTGAAACTATCTCTGAGAGAGAAATTCATAGCATTTCAGGCCTAACTAAAAATAATAATCTACACTAATAAAAGAGAAAAATGTTAATTGGCGTACGATGCTACCCTTTTCATTGGCTAATCAGGGCTATATGCAAATTAACTGCCAACAAAGATGGCGGTTAACTGCCAACAAAGATGGCGGTTAATTTGCATATGTAGGCACAATGCAGGGAGGCGAAAGGGAAAGCAGG
>NW_006295919.1:44719-46194 GCF_000327345.1 Myotis davidii
CTCCAAGATACATCATAATGAAAATACCAAGGACTAAAGACAAAGATAAAATTTTAAAAGCAGCAACAGAAAGGCAGTTAGTTACCTATAGGGAGTTTCCATACAACTGTCAGCTGATTTCTCAACAGAAACTTTGTATGAAGTGGCAAAAAATTCAAAGCAATGAATAGTAAGGATCTACAACTAAGATTACCCAGCAAAGCTCTCATTTAGAATTGCAGATCAGATAAAGAACTTCACAAACAAGAAAAAGGTAAAGGAGCTCATCACCACTAAACCACTTGATATGAAATGTTGAAGGGTTTTTGAAGAAGACAAAGAAGAAGAAAAAGAAGAAGAAGAAGAAGAAGAACTGGTAATAATTTATCTAACTCTACAACTTAAAGAATTAGAAAGAGAGCAACATGTAAATCCAAGAGTAACCAAAAGAAAGGAAATTATAAAGATCAGGGCAGAAATAAATGACATAGAAACAAACAAACAAAAAAACAATACAAAAGGCCAAAACCGGTTTCGCTCAGTGGATAGAGCATCGGCCTGCAGACTGAGGGGTCCCAGGTTCGATTCCGGTCAAGGGCATGTACCTGGGTTGTGGGCATATCCCCAGTAGGAGATGTGCAGGAGGCAGCTGATCGATGTTTCTCTCTCATTGATGTTTCTAGCTCTCTATCTCTCTCCCTTCCTCTCTGTAAAAAATCAATAAAATATATTAAAAAAAACAATACAAAAGATCAATAAAACCAAGAGCTGTACTTTGAAAGGACAAACAAGACTGATGAATCTCTAGCCAGGCTCACTAATAAGCAAAGAGAGAGGACCCAAATAAACATAATCAGAAATGAAACAAGTGAAGTAACAACCGACCCCACAGAAATACAAAGGACTGCAAAAATTTACTCTGAAAACTCTATTCCAACAAATTGGACAACCTAGATGAAATGGACATATTTCTAGAAAAATACAATCTTCCAAAACTCAATCAGGAAGAATAAAACAATCTGAATAGGCCTAAAACTATGGAAGAAATTGAAGCAGTTAAAAAAAAATACTCCCAGCAAACAAAAGCCCTGGACTGGATAACTTCATAGGGGAGTTTTACCAAACATTCAAAGAAATACTAAAACCCACCCTCAAACTATTCCAAAAAGTCTAGAGGAAGGAACACTTCCAAGCTCTTTCTATGAAGCCAACATTACCCTAATTGAAATACAAAGTAAAGACACTACAAAGAAAGAGACTTACAGGCCAATATCCATGATGAATATAGATGCTAAAATCCCTGACAAAATTCTAGTAAATTGGATCCAGCATTACATTTGAAAGATCGTACACCATGACCAAGTGAGATCTATTCCAGGGATGCAAGGCTGGTATAATATCTGGACATCAATAAATGTGATACATCACATAAACAAACTGAGAGACAAAAATTGCATAATCATATCAATTAATAGGGATAAAGCATTTGAACAAAT
>NW_006295919.1:46278-58043 GCF_000327345.1 Myotis davidii
ACTTCATTATAATAAATGCCTTACATGACAAATCTATAGCCAACATCATACTCAATAGTCAAAAACTAAAACCATTTTCCCTAAGAAAAGGAATAAGACAAGGATGCCCACTTTCACCACTCCTGTTCGACAGAGTATTGGAAGTATTAGCTATAGTGTTTAGACAAGAAGGAGAAATAAAAGGCATTCAAATTGGAAACAAAGAAGAAAAACTCTCATTATTCACAAATGACATGATATTGTACATAGAAAATCCTAAAGTCTCCATCAAAAAAACTACTAGACTTAATATGTGAAGTAGGCAATGTAGCAGGATACAAAATTAATACCCAGCATCTGAGGCATTTCTATACACCAATATGACTCACAGAAAGAGAAACTAAGAAAACTATCCCATTTATCATTGCAACAAAAACTTAGGATACCTAGGAATAAACTTAACTAAGGAGGTAAAAAACCTGTACTCAGAAAACTACAGAACATTGAAAATAGAAATAGAGGAAGACATAAGCAAATGGAAGAATATATTGTGTTCATGAATTGGTAAAATGAACAACATTAAAATGTCCATACTCCCAAAGCAATATTTAGATTCAATGAAATCCCCATTAAAATACCAAAGGTATATTTCACAGACCTAGAACAAACTCTCCAAAAATTCATATAGAAAACAAAAAGACCCTGAATAGCTGTAGCAATACTGTGAAAGAAGAACAAAGTTGGAGAGTTCACAATACTAGATATAATACTATATTATGAAGCCACTCTTCTCAAAATTCCCTGGTACTGGCATAAGAACAAAAATATAGACCAATGGAATCGAACAGTGAACCCAGAAATAAACCCAAGCCATTATGTTCAATTACTATTTGACAAAGGAGGCAAGTGCATACAAGGGAGTCAAGACAGTCTATGCAATAAATGGTGCTGGGAAATTTGGAAAGATACCTGAAAAAAAAAAAGAAAAGAAAGAAACTAAACCACCAACTTACACTATCCAAAAAAATAAACTCAAAATGGATAAAAGACTTAAACGTAAGATGGAAAACCATAAAAATCTTAGAAGAATTAACATGAAGCAAAATATCAGACATATGTCATAGCAACATATTTACCGATACAGCTCCTGGAACAATAGAAACTAAGGAGAAAATAAACAAATGGGACTACATCAATATGAAAAATTTCTGCACAGCAAAGAAACCATTCACAAAACAATAAGAAAGCCCACTGCATGGGAGAACATATTTTTTAATGTTATATCTGATAAGGGCCTAATCTCCAAAATTTATGGGGAACTCATAGAGCTTAAGAAAAGGAGTATAAACAATCCAATCAAAAAATGTTCAAAGGATGTAAATAGACAGTTTTTGAAAGTGGACATGCAGAAGGCCAAGAGACATATGAAAACATGCTCAAAGTCACTAATCATCTAAGAGATGCAAATAAAGACAACGATGAGATACCATCTCACACCTTGTCAGAATGGCTATCATCAAAAAATCAACAAACGACAAGTGCTGGCAAGGATGTGGAGAAAAAGGAACACTCATGCACTACTGGTGGGAGTGCAGACTGGTGCAGCCACTGTGGAAACACTATGGAATTTCCTCAAAATATTAAAAAATGGGACTTCCATTTGACCCAGTAAACCCACTTCTAGGAATATATCTCAAGAAAGCAGAAAACCCAATCAAAAAGGATATATGCACCTCTATGTTCACCTTTCACAACAGCATGGATGGACTTGGAGGACATTATTCTAAGCAAAATAAGCCAGTTGGAAATAGATACATATCACATGATGTCACTAATTTGTGAAATACAATGAACAACATAAACTGATGAACAGAAATAGATCCAGAGACAGAGATCCATGGAACAGACTGCCAAACCTCAGAGGGAAGGTAGAGGCAGGTGCGGGCGGGGTAAGAGATCAACCAAAGGACTTTTATGCATGCATCTGAGCATAACCAATGGATACAGAAACTAGGGGGCTGAGAGCATGTGCTGGGGGTTGGGAGTGGCCAGGTATAGATCAATGGGAGAAAAAGGAGTCATATGTAATATTTTCAACAATAAAGATTTTTTTAAATGGGTAAAAGACCTGAATAGACACTGCTCCAAAGAGGACATACAGATGGCCAGTAGATATATAAAAAGATGCTCAACATCACTAATCATCAGAGAAATGCAAATTAAAACCACAATGAGCTATTACCTCACACTTCTCAGAATGGCTATCATTAGTAAATCAATAAACAAGTTTCCACCAAGATGTGGAGAAAATGGAATATGTTGATGGGAATGCATTTTGGTGCCATCACTGTGAAAGGAATTATTGAGTAACCTCAAAAATAAAAAATGGTACTGCCTATGACCCAGTGATTCCACTTCTGAAAATATATCTGCAGAAATCCAAAACACTAACGAGAAATCCAAAACTCTAGGTCCCTCAGCCTGGCCTGCAGGGATTGGGCCTAAACCAGCTCTCCAACATCCCCCAAGGGGTCCCGGATTGCGAGAGGGCGCAGGCCAAGCTGACCCCATCTGTGCACGATCAGGGCTGGGGAGGGACTATGGGAGGGCTCCAGGGCATGTCTGGTCCATCTCACCCAGTTCTGATGGGCTGGACTCCAGCAGCAAGCTAACCTACCGGTTGGAGCATCTGCCCTCTGGTGATCAATGAGCATCACAGTGACTGGTCAAACATAGCATATTAGGCTTTTATTACATAGGATATGTATGGAGAGAGGGATTGATTGATTTCAGAGAGGAAGGGAAACATCAGTAATGAGTCCTAACCAGTTTGGCTCGATGGATAGTGTGTCGACCTGTGGAAATATGCCCTGATAAATTGAAAGCTTTACTTAACTTTTTTCAAGATTACTTTTGTCAAACTTGAGTTCATCTTTAAAGTCTTTCAAATATAGAATTCAAAATTCTAATATTTTTAGGATTGTGCAACAAACACTAAAATGATGAAAGAACACTTAATAAGAAAAGTGTTTTCTACTTCAGCATGTTTAATATTCAATCTTTCTTTTTGGGCTTAGAAAGATGTGAGTAAGATAGATAACAACTGACAGCCTCCACCTAGCATCATGTCATTTAATGCTGACTGTAAAGGAGATTAATCATTAAAATTTTATAACTGCAGAAACAGAGTGAGAAAAAGAGTTGGAGCCAATATTTGTACCAAGCTCTAAAACTTAGGTGAATTTGTAGTGAAGAGGGAGGAATAGGAATAGAATCAGATTTTGAATATTAGAAGAGAATCCTGGAAGAATTATTAAAATTGTTCCTAGAATTTCTGTCATCTACTAATAAAGTTTTATTTTAAAACTAAAAATAAAGTGGGCCTATGAGTGGCCAGTAAAATTAACAAAATAGAGTTTATTCCCAAACTAGGAACCCAGAGTGGATACTATTGCTTAGAAATATTGTTGTTTAGTAACAATATGATGTAGCATTTTTTTTTTTAGAGCAGAGGTTTTAGAATAAACAGTCCAGAGTTAGAATTCCAGCTCTACCTCTTACCATGCATGAATAACCTTGAATAAATTTTTCAGTCTTTCTACCTTAATGTTCTCATCTGCAAAATAATGCTAATAACTTCTTAAGGTTATTGTGAAGATTAAATGAGATAGAGTTCCCTTGGATCAGTGGTTCTCAACCTTCCTAATGCCACAACCCTTTAATATAGTTCCTCATATTGTGGTGACCCCCAATTTCATTGTTACAAATTGAACATAATTAAAGCATAGTGATTAATCACAAAAACGATATGTAATTATATATGTGTTTTCTGATGGTCCTAGGCGACCCCTGTGAAAGGGTCATTTGACCCCCACAGGTTGAGAACAGCTTCCTTAGATTATAAAGTCAACTCATCATATATCTAGCATGGAGATAGAGCAAACATTTCAACAGATTAGACCACATAGAATGTAAACTATGGTAGCATCCCATTTATCTGTACTTTAGACTTCCAGCAATCTAAAGTGACTTCTCCGAAAGACCAGAACCTGGAAAAAAAGAAAAAGAAGGCTTTGAGAGGTCAAAAGAACTACCACAGGAGGGAGGGCATGATAGCTATTCTACATTTTACTTGAAAAAAAAAAAAAACACAGCTGAAAAATAGCTGATCTGAAATTCAGTGAGTGTGGAGTATGGAGAGGAGGCAGGAGAAGACATGGAATGGGTGAGCCAACTCCTGCAGCTGTGATGCACAGCTGGGAAGTTGGAGGGAAGGTGAGTCAGCACAGCTCCATCCCCCTAAGAGTATAGGATCTCAGCCCCATGCAGGGATCCCCAAATCAGAGCAACGGAGAAGAGAAGGGGAGCCCACATAGAAGGGGAGCCCACATAACATCAGATAGTGAAAATCAGTGCTGATTCAATCCACTGGTGGGGACACAGGCTGCACTATCCCAGGCAAAATGTGAGTGCTTTGTTACATCACCAGCCTGGGAAGCTCACCCAGAGCCCATATTAGTGTCTGAGAGAGGGGCTATTCAGCAGAACTTAGGACCAGTGGAGGGATCTGAGCAGAATACCCAGCAGTGGATCTGAGGGATGAATTATTCTTTGAAACAACTCTCAGAAGAAAGCAGGATGGGGCACCAGTCAGAGTGCCCTGAGAAAGAAGTGTGATCCTCCCTACCTCCAGTGAAGAGGAGGCACCATTTCCCTCACCTGTGGTATGGCTCTGGGCTGGAAATCTGCACCTGAACTTCTAGACCTGATGGCGTGGGGAATCAGACATCTGGCCTGGTGGGAACATGTGCAAAAGCCCTACCCAGCAAGAACTAGCTGTGCTGAAAGATTATAGAGCCAAGCAGGGCTGGGGTTATTTTTATTTATTTATTAAAATCCTCTCCTACTTGGGGTGGTGATAAGGGGGTTCCAGTGACCCAAGCAGAGTTGAGGTACTGGAAGGAGAGAAAATGCCCCCACCCCACCTACAAGCTATGGGCACCACCCCCAACACGAGTCTCTTCAAACCATACTGACTGGAACTGGATACCCCTGTACAGCCCAGTTCCATGAGTGAAGGGAAAGCAACTCAGAATAAGTATATTTAAGGGTTGAATCTCAAAACAGACCCAGACTCTGAACTAGAGTAAGCCCTGCCTAGTAGACTACTTGGGGATCCTCTCTGCAGAGATTCTGCCAGGTTGCCCAAGGTCATGAAAGGACAGCAACTCACATTGGCCTTCATGAAAGAATTTCCCAGGAAGACTGGGACACATGCACCATGGGCCAAGTCCAACAACATAGGAACAAAATCCAGTGAACACCACAAATACCAGATCCAAAGTTATTTTTTTTTTCTTTGTGTGTTTTGGCTTTCCTTTCTCTTCTGTTTTTTTTTTTTCACATATGCTCCTATTGCTATCTTACATTTTAGTCAATATTTTTCTCATTTTCTTCACTTTATAAAATGTTTAATTTTTCTTTTCTTTTCTAATTTTCCACCATTTTTATTTTTCTATTCTAAATTTTATTATGTTTAGTGTTATTTTTTTAAAAAGATTATTATTTAGGTCATTTATGTCTGTTTTAATTTTTGTACTTTGCTTTTTAAAAAATATATATTTTATTGATTTTTTACAGAGAGGGAGAGGGATAGAGAGTTAGAAACATCGGTGAGAGAGAGAAACATCGATCAGCTGCCTCCTGCACACCCCCTACTGGGGATGTGCCCACAACCAAGGTACATGCCCTTGACCGGAATCGAACCTGGGACCTTTCAGTCCGCAGGCCGACGCTCTATCCACTGAGCCAAACCAATTACAGCTGTACTTTGCTTTTATGTTCTGTGGGTTTTTTTGTTTTTGTTTTTTTTGTGTGTGATTTTTTGTGGGTTTTTGTTTGTTTGTTTTTTCTTCTCTAATTATTTTGGTCTCATGTCATCAAGTATGTTTTCTGTGTGTGTGTGTGTGTGTGTGTGTGTGTGTGTTTGGTAATAATATTAAGGTATTGGTTTTGTAGTTGTTTGTTTTTAGTCTTTCTGTTGTGGATTTTGTTTTTATTATTCTTGTTTTGTGTGTGTGTGTGTTTTAATTTCATCTGCTTTTGTCTTTTTTTTTTTTCTGTCAGAACCTGAATAAGAGTTGGTATGACAGCCACCCACAAATGGAACAGCAGCAATCAAGACAAAAATTCAACAGGAGAGCCCACTTACCCACATAAGGATCATTTTTATAACACCCAGCTCAGAAAATCAAGAAGACTACAACACTGGCCCCAACAAGAAGGCCACCCAACCAAGACTGGAATACATAGCAGTCTTATCTGACACACATAAACAAACACAAAGAAACAGCAAGAATGTGGAAACAAAGGAACAGGCCCCAAATGAAAGAACAGGAGGAATATCCTGAAAAAGAGCTAAATGAAATGAGGCAAGCAATTTATCAAATATAGAGTTCAAATTAATGATTATAAGGATGCACAACCAACCTTGTGATAACTACAAACAACTTAATGAGAACTTCAAGGAACTTAGTGGGAACTACTTCAGCATAAAAATAGATATGGAAACCATGAATAAGAAACAATTGGAAATGAAGAATGACATAGCTGAGCTAAAGAATACCCTGGAAGGAATCAATAGTAGTTTAAAAGAAGCTGAAGACAGAAATAACAAATTAGAAGCAAGGTAAAAAAAAATCATTCAATTAGAGCAGGAAAAACAAACAAACAAACAAACAAAAAAACAAAAAAAGCACTAGGAAAGGTTAAAGGAATTGTGGGACAACATGAAATGAAACAACTTCTGCATCATATGGGTACCAGAGAAAGAAGAAAGTGAGCAAGGGATAGAGAACCTGTGCAACGAAATATTGACAGGAAACTTCCCTAACTTGATGAAGCAAAAGCCTCTCAAGTTTACAAAGCACAGAGAGTCCTGATTAAAATGAACACAAAAAGAGCCTCAGCCAGACACATCACAATTAAAATGCAAACATTAAAGACAAAGAAAGAATCTCAAGGGCAGGAAATAAGAGATAGTCAGTTACCTGCAAGGGAGCTCCTATAAGACTGTCAGCCGATTTCTCAACAGAAACACTACAGGTCTGAAGGGAATGGCATTAAATATTCAAAGTAATGAAAAGCAAGGATCTGAAACCAAGACTATTCTATTTATCAAAGCTATAATTCAAAATTGAAGGTGAAATAAAGAGTTTCCTAGAGAAAGAAAAAAGATAAAGGAATTTATTATGACCAAACCAGCACCGCAAGAAATAGTAAAGGGACTGATGTAAGAAAAAGAAAAGAATAGAGAGAAAAAGAGGAACATAGGCATAAAGAATAAAAGTGTTGAGGGTGTGTGTAAGAGATCAATCAAAGGACTTGTATTCATGCATAACTAATGGACATGGACACTGGGGTGTTGGGGGCTTGTCCTAGGGCATGGAGGTGGCTGGGAGGGGTCGATGGGGGAAAAGGGAGACATATGTAATACTTTAAACAACAAAAAAAGAATGAAAGTGGCAATACATAAGTACCTATCAATAATAACCTTAAATGTAAATGGATTAAATGTTTCCATCAGAAGACATAGGGCAGATGAATGATTAATAAAGTATTACCAATATATATGATGTCTACAAGAAACCCACCTTAGAACAAAGCACTCATAAAGAGTGACAGTAAATTGATGGAAAAATTTTTCTATGAAAATGGAATGAAAAAAAAACACCCATGGAATACCAATACTCATATCTGACAAAATAGACTTCAAAATGAAAGTCATGATAAGAGGAAACAAAGGTCACTACATAATACTAAAGGGATAGATTCCATAGGAGGCTATAACCATGGTAAACATATATGCACCCAATATAGGAGCACCTAAATGTATTAAAAACAAAACAAAACTTCTAGAAAACTTTAAGGGAGAGATCAAAAGCAACACAAACTTAGTAGAACATGTTAATACCCCACTGATATCACAGGATAGATCTTCCAACAAAAACATCAAAAATAGAGGAGAGAACCAAAATGGCAGCATAGGTAAATACCTGTACTTGATGCCTCCCATAACCACATCAAAATTGCAATTGAAATACATAACAACTATCATCCAGAACCATGGAAAACTGGCTGAATGGAAGTACTACGACTAGAGAGGTAAAGAAGAAAGTGCATTGAGACTGGTAGAAGTTGCAGAGGCGTGGAACTGGCTGGCAACCAGGTGTGCTGCTTGTTTCATTGGAGATACAACCTCTGGCTTGCTCTGAGCTCCAGTGCTGGATGAGACTCTGGGGGACCCAGACACATACAGGGAGAAACTGGACTGTTTGGCATTGGAGCAGGAACAAGGGGGTGGCTTTCTTCCAGATGGAGGTGCTCGCAATGATCATTGTTCTTGTGCTGGGACCTTCCTGGTACAGGACTGACTGGCAGTCATTGCTCTTTTCTCTAACCTGGAGATTCCCTGAGACTCTGCCCTACCCAATTTACATCTCCACCCAAGCTGTGCGCAACAGCTTTTGCATATGAATGGTCTGTCCTTTCTCAGCCTAAAACTTGTCAAACATGCTGCTGCTGGGTCAGGGAGTGCCAAAGCTATCAAAACAAGGCTCAAGGCTGGCACTGGCAGCGGCCTGGCTTGCTTCACAACTGGGCCTTCTCTGGGCACTTCCAAACCTGATACAAAGAGGAGGAATAGGCAGATATCTCTGTAGCTCATACTGGGTGGCCCCAGGCAGTGGCTGACTTTGCAACTCCTTGGAGATCCAAGAGCCAGTGTACCCAGTGGTCAGTGTGAGGCCATACCAGATTAAAACTCTTCACATCCATAAGTGACACACCCAACAGGCAGATTCCGTGACTACCAAAGCCGCACTGAAGCAAGTCCTGCCCCATAAGGGTGTCTCCTGCACAGCAGCTCTTCTATTGTAGACACAGCTGGTCCTCACAGCCAATTGGCCTGGAGGTCAATTCCTCCCAGTGATACCAACAGCAATCAAGGCTCAACTATAACCAGACTGTGCACACAGCCCACAAAGGGGTGCACCAAGAGTGTCCACCTCAGGTGATAGGGGAATCTGAGGCACTGGGCCCTATAAGACACCTACCACACAAGACCACTCTATCAACTCAAGGAGACGTAGCAGCTGCACAATACATAGAAACAAACACAGGGGAGCAGGCAAAATGCAGAGACAAAGAATCATGACCCAAATGAAAGAAATGGAAGAAAGCAAACTGCTGGATATAGAGTTCAAAACCACAGTTATAAGGTTACTCAAGAATCTTCTCGAAACCTCCAAGGAACTTAGTGAGACCTTCAAGGATCTTAGCGAGAATGCCAAAAAAAATGGAAAAGGGCCAGTCAGAAAGTAAGCATACACTGGCTGAAATAAAGAATAATATACAGAGATTCAACAGTAGACTAGAGGATCCCAAGAATCAAGTCAAAGATTTGAAATACAAAGAAGCATAAAATACCTAACCACAAGCACAAAAAGAATGTAAAAATATGAAGCTAGTGTAAGGAACCTCTGGTACAACTTCAAGTATACCAGCATCCGAATTCCGGGATTGCCAGAAGAAAAGAGAGAGCAAGATATTGAAAACCTATTTGAAGAAATAATGACAGAAAACTTCCCCTACCTGGTGAAATAAGTAGACTTACAAGTCCAGGAAGTTCATAGAACCCTAAACAAGAGGAATCCAAAGAGAACCACACCAAGACACATCATAATTAAAATGCCAAGGGCAAAAGACAAAGAGAGAGAATCTTAAAAGCAGCAAGAGAAAAACAGTTAGTTACCTACAAGGGAGTACCCATATGACTGTCAGATGATTTCTAAACAGAAACTATACAGGCCAGAAGGGAATGGCAAGAAATATTCAAAGTGATGAGTAGCAAGAATCTACAACCAAGATTACTCTACCCAACAAAGCTATTATTTAGAATTGAAGGTCAGATAAAGAGCTTCACAGACACGAAATAGATAAAGGAGTTAATCACCCCAAACCAGTATTATATAAAATTCTGAAGGGTATTCTTTAAGAAGAGGAAGAAGGAGAAAAGAGTAAAGGTGAAAAATTATGAACAACAAAGTGACAACAAATGCATATCTATCAACAATTGAATCTAAAAATCAAATGAATAAAAAAATCTGATGAACAGAATAAACTGGTGAATGTAATAGAATCAGGGACAATTCTCTGGGGGGAGAGGATGTGGGGGTGCAAGAAGAGATTGGACAAAGATCTTACACCTATAGATGAGGACAGTCGGGGGGAGAGCTGGGATGGAGTGGGAACCAGGTGGAGGGGACCTATGGGGGGATAAAAGAGGAACATCTATAATTATCTGAACAATAATGATTAAAAAATAAATAAAGTCAACTGTGCTATATTAAAAAAAATGAACAGATCAGTTTCCATTTGGAATGAAGAAAAAGTTCTGGAATTAGAACTTTGGTGGTGGTGATTGTTGACAATTTACCGTTTATTTTATTTTATTATTTTTTTGTTTTGTTTAATAAAAAATTATGTTTCAAAAAAGAAGAAATTTGATGGGAAAATTAACATTTATTTTTAAATTGCCAGTGTGCATCTTATGTACTGGCCTGTCAGTTGGTCCGATGGTCAGATGGACATACAGTCAGTCACTAGCCTTTTATATATCCCTCTATATATAAAAGCCTAAGTGACCGAATGACCAGTTGACCAGTCGCTATGATGTCCACTAACCACCAGGGGGTAGACCCTCAATGCAGGAGCTTCCCCCTGGTGGTCAGTGCACTCCCACAGACAGCCTCCTATGACTGGCCAACTTCCCACAGTCTCTCTCCCACACCGGCTGGCACCCATCAGCCCCTGGTGCTAAACCATTCCTAGATGACCTGCTTCTGGGTCAGGGTTTCATACATAGCAGAGCAGCTCCCTCGCTACAATCTATTGAAACTCAGCCCTTGACACAAGGGTTTGTCTCACTCCTATCCTCTCCCTTCCCCTGGGGCCACCCACCCACTGTCATGGTGGTGCGACAGCAAAGGAAGGAGGAGGGGGGAGGCAGGGAATCACTTGGTGACTAGGCAGCATTGGCGTCTGGTGTCCATTCCTTCAGCATTTAGCCCAGCGACCAACACTTCCTCTCCTGACCCTGCCAGGGCATTTGGGCTCCAAGTTGAGATGGGGAACCAGGGGTGAGAGATGGCAGATGTGGCCTCTTTCCCAGGGGGGACAAAGGCTGGCTCCCTCCTCAGAGCCAGCAGGCAGACCTCCCACAGTCCCTCTTCCCCACCTCCCGGGGCTGGTCATCCTCCCACATTCTCCCCCATGCATGAATTCATGCACTGAGCCTATAGTATAGATATAATCTCAGTTGGAACCACAAAGAACACATCCTATCTAATAAAAGAGAAACATGGTAATTAACCATAGCTCCAACATGCTTCCCATTGGCTAATCAGGGTGATATGTAAATTAACTGCCAACCAAGATGGCGGCTGACAGCCAGACAACTGACGCAAACAGGAGGTTTGCTTGCTCCAGTGACAGAGGAAGCCAGGTTCCCCGCCTGCTGCTGCGGCCTCTCAGCTGCTCTCTAAGAAACATTGTAACAAATATAGAAGCTAAACAAACCCCCAGAAACCTGCTTTAGTCCGCTGGTAGTCCGCCGGGCTTCAGCCAACAGGATCGCAACATTGTAAGCAAAGGCCAGAAATCTACTTTCAGCAGCGGAGGCCTAAGAGCTGGAGCCAAGCCTCAAAGCTAAAGCTGGCCCAGAATTA
>NW_006295919.1:59213-63575 GCF_000327345.1 Myotis davidii
CCCCCCAGGCTGGACAAACCTCCATGGGGTGAGGGTCCCCACTCGGGGGGGGGGGCTTGACCAGCCCCTCACCCAGGCTGGCCAGGCACCCCAGTGGGGACCCCTACCCTGAAGGGGGTGTGACCAGCTGCAAACAGCCATCAGCCCCTCACCCAGTCTGGCCAGGCACCCAAGCAGGACCCCCACCTTGGTCCAGGACACCCTTGAAGGCAAACCAGCCAGCCCCCACCCGCGCATCAGGCCTCTATCCTATATAGTAAAAGGGTAATAGGCAAACTGACCCTAACAGCAGAAAGACTGGGAATGACTGGTCACTATGACACACACTGACCACCAGGGGGCAGACGCTCAATGCAGGAGCTGCTTTCTGGTGGTCAGTGAGCTCCCACATAGAGGAGCTCTGCTCAGCCACAAGCCAGGCTGATGGTTGCCAGTACAGTGGTGGTGGTGGGAGCCTCTCCTGCCTCCTCAGCAGTGCTAAGGATGTCTGACTGCAGCTTAGGTCTGCTCCCCGTTGGCAAGTGGGCATCCCCCAAGGGCTGCTGGGCTGCCGGGCTGCTAGAGGGGTGTCTGATTTCCATCTTAGGCCCAAATCCCCGGGGAGCAGGCCCAAGCCAGCAGGTGGTCATCCCCCGAGGGGTCCAAGACTGTGAGAGGGCACAGGGTGGGCTGAGGGACGCCTCCCCCCAAGTGCACAAATTTTTGTGCACCAGGCCTCTAGTTATAATAATAAAAGGCTAATATGCACATTGACTGATCAGCAGAATGACTGGTTGCTATGATGTGCACTAGCCACCAGGGGCAGACACTCAATGCAGGAGCTGCCTCCTGGTGGTCAGTGCACTTCCATATGGGGAATGCCACTCAGCCAGAAGCTGGTTCATGGCTGGCCAGTGCAGTGGTGGTGGCAGGAGCCTCTCCCACCTCCGTGGCAGCACTAAGAATGTCTAACTAACGGTTTAGACCAGATCCCTTGGGGGCCTAAGCCTTTAGTCAGACATCCCCCAAAGGCTCCCTGGCTGCCAGAAGGATGTCTGACTGCAAGCTTAGGCCGTATCCCCCAGGAAGTGGGCCTAAGTTGACAGGTGGACATCCCCCAATGGGTCCTGGACAGTGAATGGGCTCAGGCCGGGCTGAGGGACCCCCACCTCAAGTGCACAAATTTTTTTGCACCGTGCCTCTAGTACAAATATAAAAGGAAAGAAATAAAACCATATTACTACAAAAAAAGCACACACAGAAACAATGTAATTACAAAGGAAGGCAGCAAGAGAGAAAGAAAAAAAGCAGAACTATGAAACATACCAAAAAAATAAAATGGCAATAGTAAGTACTTTCCTATCAAAAATGATTAAAACACTTTTTTGCAAGAGAAATAAATTTTATTTTGCTTCCACAACATAACTGACCCACTTAACAGTAATGCAAGATATGAGCTATTTTTAAAGGGAGTGATTTATGAAAAATTATAAAGGGAATAATATATGGGAGTTCCTATGTTCAACCTCCTACATTTGGATTGTATAAAAGTATAGCTTCAATCTTTATCTGGTGGGAGAATAAGTCAAACTATTTTCCACTTAGAAAATGTGTTTTATTTCTTTGTTTTCTTGAGATAATGTTGGTTTATAATATTATACAAGGTTCAAAATTATAATTTGACATTTGCATATACTACATTTTGCTCACCACCAAAGTCTAATTTCCATTCGTCATTATGTGAATGAATTCCTTTACCTTTTTCAGCCTTCTGACACCACCCTTTCCCTCTGCTAACCACTAATCTGCATCTGCCTCTATAAGTTTGTTTTCTTTTTTATATTCTACATACGAATGAAATAATATGGTATTTATCTTTTTCTATATGACTTATTTTACCTAGAATAATACCCTCAAGTCCATCCAAGTTGTCACAAAAAGCAAAATTTCACCTTTTTATAGCTGAGCAGTATCCTATTGTGTGTACGGATATAAATATATTTATCTATATGTATCGTTCCACCAACTATCATATCTGTCAATAGTTATATTACATTATCTTTATCCATTCTTCCCTCAATGAACAAATATAGGCTTTTTTCCATATCTTGGCTATTGTGAATAATGTTACAATAAATCATTTTGGAGTAGTTTTCCCATATTCTTCAGATAAGTGCTCAGAAAAGTAATAGCTGGATCATATGGTAGTCCTATTGTTAAATTTTTATAATAGACATATTAATAGGTGTGAACTCATATCACATTATGGTTTTGATTTCCATTTTGACCATTTATGGGTTTTTTCCCCCCAAAATAATATCTATTCAGGCCCTTTGCCTTTTTTTACATTATTTATAATTATAATTTTGAATAATGTTAGGAATATTTCTAAATTTATTAATCATTTTTATTTTATCCCTTTGAATATTTATTTATATTCTTTGACCAATTTTTAAAAATTGGATTGCTTGTTAATTTTTAAATTATAATTAAGGAAACTTACATATGGGGCTTATCCTGGTTGGTGACAAGATGACATGGCTATCCTCCACACTTTCCACCCTCCAGACTGTGTTTTATAGCCAAAAGCATTGAACACAGTTATATGCTGGGAAAGGAATACATGTTTAACCTGAGGCAGGTTGTGGAGTGGGTATGCCAGGTGCTGAGGGGGTCAGGCACCAAAGCTGATTAAAAAACAGATAACATCAAGAACATCTTGCTCCAAAGGTAGAGTACAGAGTTCTTGCGTACATTCCAAGACTAGGGATGGGGAGAGCAGGAAATAAAATGGTGGATTACTTTCAAGACAGTGTTAGAGTGGTATTATAGTTCCAGTTGATGAATCTATATTCACACATTATCACCCAAAGTTCATAGTTTACATTAGGGGTTACTATTGGCATTATACATTCTGAGTTTAGACAATTGTATAATGACATGCACCCACCATTATAGTATTATACAGAGTGGTTTTATTTACCTAAAATTCCCAGTGCTCTGCCTATTTATGCCTCCCTTAACCTCTGGCAACCACTGATATTTTTTACTCTCTCCGTAGTTTTGCCTTTTCCCAAATTTCATATAGTTGGACTCACACAATATGTAGCCTTTCCTTTTTCTTTTTAATTACAGTTGACATTCAATATTATATTAGTTTCTGGTGTACAGCATAGTGTTTAATCATTTATATAACTCATGAACTGTCCCCTCCAATTAGTCTAGTACATCCTCGCACCATACGTAGTCATCAAAATATTATTGGCTATATTCCCTATGCTGTACTTTACATCCCCATGACTATTTTGTAACTACCAATTTGTACTTATTTTTTAAATATATTTTTAAAATTTTTATTGATTTCAAAGAGGAATGGAGATGGAGAGAGAGATAGAAACATCAATGATAAGAGAATCATTGATCAGGTGCCTCCTGCACGCTCCCCATTGGGGATTAAGCCTACAACCCATGCATGTGCCCTTGACCAGAATTAAAGCCAGGACCCTTCAGTCAATTTTCACTTCTTAATAGCATCACCTTTTTTACCCAATCCCCCAATCCCACTCCCATCTGGCAACCACCAATCTGTTCTAAGTATCTGTGAGTCTGTTTCTGTTTGCAATATCCAAGATATGGAAGCAACCTAAGTGCCCATCAACAGACAACTGGATAAAATAGTTTGGTACATATGTACAATGGAATATCACTGGAACATAAACAAGAATGAACTGTTACCATTTGTAACAACATGGATGGATGAAGAGGGTATTATGTTAAAGGATATAAGTCAGATGGAGAAACACATAAGTACCATATAATTTTAGATATATGTGAAATCTAAAAAAAAAAACAAAATAAAAAAAAAAGTAAATAGACTCATAGATACAGAGAACAAACTGAAGGTTCTTTGCCACTTTAAAAATAGTTTGTTTTTCTGTTTAGTTGTATGATACACACACACACACACACACACACACACACACACACACACACACTGAGTGGCCAGATTATTATGGCCATCTGAAGTTTGTAGGCAAAATAGCTATAATTTCACGCTGAAGTTGCTAGAGGGACATACCTGGCCAGGGCAAAAAAATACTAATTGATACAACTCCTAGGGAGGGCAATTTTATAACATAAATATATTTAAACCCTATGACCCAGCAATCCCATTTCTAGGAATCTGCCTTACATAGAAAAGTGACAGGGTCGCATGCAGCAGCATCATTTGTATATGGAAAATATTAGAAAAAACCCATGTGGCCGATTAAATAAACTAGCACATTTATGCTACTAGACAGATATTAAAGAAAATGCAGATCTTTTCTATGCACAAATTTCAAAAGCTGTCCAGGACAAATTATTAAACAACATATGCACACA
>NW_006295919.1:66441-79656 GCF_000327345.1 Myotis davidii
AGAAACAACCTTTCTCAGAGAGGTGACCTTGGTTAAAACACATAGTGCCAAGAAGGTGAACAAACATATTAAGAACAGTATGCCATATATGCCAGGTCCCTTGAAATGGCAAGGACGTACCGGCTCCCGGCAGCCAATTACCATGTTTCTCTTTTATTAGATAGGATGGTCTGACCCTGTAGCAACTTCAGCGCGAAATTATATCTAATTTGTCTACAAACATCAGATGGTCATAATAATCTGGCCACTCAGTGTATGTATATTGTATGGTGTGGTTTGCAAATGTTTTCTCTCAACCCATAGGTAATCTTATTTTGTGATTGTTTACTTTGCAGAATCTTTTTAATTTGATGCAGTTCCACTATTTTTGTTTTTGCTTTTGTTGCTTCAGTTTTTGGTGTCATTAAAAAAAAGATATGAACTTCCCCAACCAGCTTCATAAGAGATTCTCAGTGTCTCAAACCTTTGTGCTTTTCTAAGATGCTATTTTGTTTTTAGCAGTCTTCATGTGATTAGCATATGTCCAGTTTCCTCAGTGATCCGAAGGTCGGTGAAATGCCCACATTCTTGTTCAGGCCCCTGTAGGACTACTCATTGCCTCTCCATCAACTCCTCAATGAAGGCTGATTGAAAATCTGACCTATCCAATGGACATAAGACACTGGGGGATGGGGGAGGCTAGGGGACTGTCTTGGGCGGGGGGAAAAAATGGACACATATGTAATACCCTTTGTAATAAATAATAAAATTAAAAAAAAAAAAAAAGATCAAAAAAAAAAAAAAGAAAGAAAATCTGACCTATGAGTAACACATGGAATAACCATGGCATTAGATCTGTAGTCTAGCCTTTTTAGGGAGGAACTAGAAGCTGGGGGGTGACCTAGAAGGAATAGCCACTGCAAGTTATTGTGAATCCATTTAAAACAGTCTCTTTGTTCTCTGCAGACCCAGGGAACTCATGAACGCTGACCCTTATAAGTTCCCAAAGCTAGTTGATTTAGGAGGCAGTTCCTTAAAACATGGGTGCATAATATGTGAAAAACTTTCAGGGAGAAATTGGAGACTTGTTATTATTTCCAGGGTGAGCCCAAGCGGAGAAGGTGCAAGAATTGCCCCATGCCCACTCATGCTCTCAGAGGACTATTAATTACCTTCTCTGTCAGTGTCTAGACTGATTAGAAACCTCACTTTTAGGCAGCAGTTGAGAAAGTAGGAATTCAAATTCCTTCCAGGGATAAACTGAGAGCTGCACATTTTTGCCTGATTTCTGTGTGCTGAGCTTAATGGGATAGCCATAGAAAATGTTCATGCATCAGTTTAAATCTATATCTTTGTTTTCAGTGGTCACAGAGGACTCATATCCCATTGGTACTAATAGCCCCATTGGCTGTCATAGCTAGATGATTTGGGAGTCAGTACCTAGGTGCCAGCCATGAAAGTTGGGGTACTATATCTGTAGACATTTTATTCCATAGAGAAGATAGAAAGTTGGGTTTATCACTGGAATGAAGCAGACGAAGAGGCATGGAATATTCCCCAAAGCCCTTTCAGGTTCCCAGAGAAGCACTGCCAGCTTCCATATGTAGGCTGATTAAGAGCCTGACATGCGGGTAGCAGGTAGGGAAGTAAGTAGTCAAACTCCTTCCAGAAAGAATCTGGGAGCTAAGCGGTTTATTTTCTCCTTCTGTGTTGAGTCTGGGGTGGGGGGTGGGACGATTATAGCTTGTGTTCTTGCATCTGTTTAAAACCACTACTTTGTTTTCTGTGGTCCTAGGGTACCCATGAATGTTGAAACCTGTTGATTTTCAGAGCTGGGTGATTTGGGACCCAGTCCCTTGGATTGTAGCTGTGAAATTTGGTGTGTTTACATGATCTCACTCATTTGTGGAATATAGTGAACAACAAAAATAGATCCAAAGACAAAGAACCGTTGAAGTGACTGTCAAACCTTAGAGGAAAGGCAGGGGAGGGGGAGGAAGAAACCAACCAAAGGACTTGTATGCATTCATATAAGCATTACCAATGGACACAGTCACTAGGGGGTGAGGGCATGTGCTGGGGGGTGGGAGTGGCCAGAGAGAGGTCAACGGAGGAAAAAATAATATTGTAATAGCTATGTATAGGCCGGGAGGGGGTACTTGAAATATTAGGGGGACCACTCTGTAAAGTATATGATTGTCTAAGCACTATGTTGTGCACTTGAAACTAATACAGAATAATATTGAATGTGAACTATAATGAAAAAAAGATGGAAAATTGTATGTTACCAGTATATGTTTTTCATCATCATCATAATCAAAATAAAAAAATAAAACAGTTGGGGTGTTTAATGTGGGATCTGATCCCTTCACTTTTCGGGGAGAAACAGAGTTGGAGTTTCCTTCCCAATTGTAAAACACTGTGTTGTGGGTGGGGTTTATGGTGCAATTGTGTGTCCATATAAAAATTAACTCAAAATGGATCAGAATAATACTACTATGAGCATTTTGCAGGAATGTATGTCAGTCCTTACTTTCAATATTTTTGTATGTATAAATTGTAATAGAAATATTGGTTTATACCAGGGATGGTGAACCTTTTGAGCTCGGTGTGTCAGCATTTGGAAAAACCCTCACTTAACTCTGGTGCCATGTCACATATAGAAATTTTTTGATATTTTCAGCCATAGTAAAACAAAAACGTATATTTTTGATATTTATTTTATGTATTTAAATGCCATTTAACAAAGAAAAGTCAACCAAAAAAATGAGTTCGTGTGTGACCTCTGACACGCGTGTCATAGATTCGCCATCACTGGTTTATACAGTAGTTCTATTTTTACCTTTTCAAGAAGCTGTCATACTGCTTTCCAAGTGGTTGTACCTTTTTATATTCAAACCAGAAATGCATCAGGGGTCGAGTTTTTCTACATTTGATTAGTAATGTTGACCATCTTTTCATGTATTTTTTGGGGCGTTTGTATACCTTTTTTGCATAAATGTCTACTCAAAGCACCTTTCCCATTTATAAATTGGGTTATTTGATATAGAATTACAAAGTTCCTTATATATTCTAGATAATAATCCTTTATCAAATATATGACTTGCAAATATCTTCTTCCATTCTATAGGTAATTTTTCACTCTCTCTATAGTGACCTTTAATTAACAGAAATTTTTAAATTTGACAAAATCCAATTTATTATTTTCTTCTTTTTGCATGCATTTTTTGTGTTAAATCTAAGAAATCTTTGCCAAATCCAATGTCATGAAGATTTTACCCTAAGTTTTCTTTTAAAAATTTTAAAACTTCAAAAATTAAAAAATGTATAAATTTATTATTAAAAATCATAGAATATATTTAAAAATATGAACAAGAATTACAAGTAATTGTCCACAAATGCATAATCACTCAAAATGTTATATATATCCTTCTATAGAATGTTTAAATGTACATACACTTATGCAAGCTTATACCATGCATGCAAAATTAACTTGATTTTTATCATTTACCTGCATATTAACATTTTCCATGTCAATGTGCAAACAGGCATGTTATTATTTTAATTTCCCCATAATATTCCATTGAATGGATATGCCATATTTCATTGAATGGATATGTCCCTTTCCCCACATTTTAATAATAGCTTTATTGAAATATAGTCCAAAATCTTAGTCTTTTAAATGTACAATTTTGTGGTTTTGATTATATTTACAGAATTATGCACCCATAGCCAAAATCAGCCGCAAAATATGTTCTTCACTCCAAAAAGAGACCCACATACTCATTAGCAATCACTTTCCATTTCCAAACAACCACACCCTATGCTAGGCAACCACTAAGTTATTTTCTGTGTCTATACATTGTCCCATTCAAGACAATTTATATAAATGGAATCATAAATATTTGGTATTTTGTAACTAGCTTCTTTCACTTGCCTTAATATTTCTAAGATACATCCAGGTTATATTATGTATCGGTACCTTCTTTCTTTTTATGGCTAAATAATATTCCATTATTTATTGTTTATCCTTTAACAATTAAAGGATATTTGAGTTGTTTCTACTTTCTATTATAAATAACTATTCTATGAACGTTTGTATCCAAGTATTTTGTGGGAATACATATTTTTTTAATTATCTTGAGCATATACTAAGAGTGGGATTGCTGGGTCATACGATACATCTATGTTTAACCATTTGGGAACTGCCAACCAAGCATTTTTCCAAAGTGGCTGCAACACTGTACATTTTTATCACAAGTATATGAAGGCTTTTGTTTCTCCACAAGCTTACCAACACTTGTTATTATCTCTCTTTTTTAATATAGCCATCCTAATGAATCTGAAGTGGTATCTCGCTGTGGGTTTAATGTCCATTTTCCTGATGGATAATGATTTGAGATATTTTTTGTGTGTTTATTGATTATTTATAAGTCTACTTTAGAGTAATGTCTTTTAAGATGCTTTGCCCTTTTTATATCTTCATCGTTGTGAGTATTTAAGGATGTCCTCCATTTTCTCCCCATTACCTCCTTCACCTGGTTCCTACACCACCCCAGGCCTTCACCACCTTATTGTCTGTGTTAATGGATTTTGGTTAATCTCTGCCCATCCCTCCCCCATCCTTACCTCTGAGATCTGTCAGTCTGTGCCATGCTTTCATGTCTCTGGACCTATTTTGTATATTGGTTTTATTTTGTTTATTTTATTGGTTTGTTGAGATTCCACTTATAAGTGAGATCATGTGATACTTGTCTTTGACTGGCTTATTTCGCTTACCATAATACTCTCCAGGTCCCTGTGTTGACTCAAGGTAAGAGATCCTTTTTTACAGCTCCGCCTTTGTTTTATTTTGTAAAATATTTTTTCTTTCTCTTTTTTAAAATTTATCTTTATTGTTGAGAGTATTACAGATGTCCCTTTGTTGTTGTTTTTCCCCATTGACCAGCTTTGCCTTTTTTTTTTTCACTGTAAAATTTTAATGAGTCCCAAGGGAACACGGGCATAATTTTTCTGATCTATTCCTGATACTAAAGATGAGATACAAAAATAAGCCTTGAATTTAACAAGTAACAAAACTTATAAAGCAATTATACCAATTATAACAAAACAGGATGAAATTAGTGGGAGGTACTAATACCAGGTACAGGTTATATAGGACACAATAGCAATTAATTTATTTAAAGCAATTTTGAATTTGCTAAGCTAAATTCAACCTAAAACATTTTATCAAGTTTGTTCTTATGTTTTCTGTTGCTTAAACTCTACCTGGAGACCACAAGTAGCTACCTGGGCTAAACTTAGGGATTTAACTGTTGGTTCCACAACCCAAGTCCTATTTATCACAGGTTCAACAGAATCACAGTAGCCTGTGACAAAAGTAACCCTGAGACTGGTGTCAAAAGAACAGATCCAAGTCCTAGCCTAGCTAAAAACTCTTCCTCTTGACCTTGCTTAAACAGTAATGTTTAAATTGAGGACAATAACATCCTCTCTCCCTCATACAGTAGTTATGTAGATCAAATGAGATGAGGTAGGTGAGTGAATGTATTCTGTATACTGCAAAGCCTTTTATGATGTGTGATGTTATTATGCAATTAATTTTTGGTGTCTACTCATTTTAGCCATAAAATAGCAACAACAAAATCCTTCATAAGGCTGCTCTGATGCAAATGATTGGAAAGCTCTTGGAAAACATTAAAAACAAACAAACAAAAAAACTCCACAGACAACAACTTGAAAAAACACTCCTTTACAGTTATAACATTGTTTGAGGTGTCTAGCATCTCCTCTGTGCCTTCCCTTCTTACCTGGGGAGGTAAAGGTGTAAGAGAAAACTTCCTTAAGTCCTATCCACTTGTAAAGGTTTCTTTGGTTGTTGGGTTTTCTGTTGTTGTGTTTAACCTTGGGGTCATGGCAAAGGGGGTCCCCAAATGAGCCCAGTGGACACATTTTACCTACATAGGTGCACAGAGCCTGAAGTGTCAACAGTCCAAGAGAATACAAACAGCAAGGGAAAGGGAGAATTTGTCAAGTTATTACTTTCCTTACCAGCCCAAAAGAGTTTTATTCAAAGGAAATGCACAATCTCTGGATTAAAGGTATTTGCTTCTACAGATTGAGAAACTGTAAGAAGTTAATGCACCAAGAACTGTCATTCCAAGAAATTAACATGTTTCAACTTCGGAACTTTAGACTTAGGTAACACACTCCTTTTCATTTCTTTTGCAACAAATTATCTTCAAATTGGGTAACCAAGAAACCTAGATAATTACAACTTGATTCTACTCCACCACTGAAACCTCTGATTTTAACATAAAGTCAACTGTAATGTAACAACAATGGTTACCTAACAATAAAACATTTTATTTAAAATAACCACCCTCAAAAGAATTTTCCCAATACTAATGTTATAAAGTCAAAGTTGATTTCTTATTTAAGTAAATAGAATTTTATTGGGGACGGGAAATAAAAAGAAACTAATATTTGAGCACCTTATATGTCAGATACTATACTCAATTTAATGTTAACAAATGCTCCATAAGGAAAACATCATCCCCACAGTTAAGTATTTGAAGTAATTCTATCTGAGGGTCAGAACAGGAATCTGAACCCCAAACTGTCTGACTCCAAAGACCACTGACATTGCTTTAGATATGAAACTTCAATGCAGATTTGAAAGCAGAGAACCCTTAAAGTAATTATCTAACTATTGCACTGGAGTTGATATGGAAGTTTAGGAAATGATTGACAATTCCATAGTAAACGAAGTATAGTAACTGATTACCCCTATTATACTGATGCTAAGCCAAAAATAGAATGCAAACACAGAGTCCAAGAGAGCCACAGAGGACAAAACCAAGATGTGCAGGAGCTCCATTCCATTTCTCATATTTTATTCATTTCTGACTCTGCTTATTGTTTTGTCTGTTAATGGATTGCTAACCATGCACAGGTGCTAAGAAGAAAATGACGAAAATGGAGAAAAACAGAAAAAAATTAAAAAAATTAAAAAAACAAGGCCAGAACCTAATAAAAGAATATTCCTTCTTTAGGAGATTGCCCATAAAGTAATCCAGTAAAACATTATAGTAACCCATCTACCATTAGAAACAAAACACTGTAATATTAAAGTTACACAAAATACTTTTGAAATAACAGTTTCAGAAAACTTTAAAAATCTCTAACGCTTGCAATAGATCCTGGCCAATGTTTTTAACATGAATACTTGGCAAGATATCAACAAATCTCCTCTCAAAAACAATCAACAAGAAGGAAAATATTTCATGTGAAATTCTTACAAGATGAACTAAACGCTGCATAGAAAAACAAATTCAAATAAACACAACAAAGACTATATAATGCTTTTATCTGTAAGCAGCTGAAACAATTAGAAAGCTCTGTGACATTAAAATATAAACAATGAAAATAAGGAAAATTAAGTATGCTCAAGAGTTGTCCACAGGCCTCTGGGTAGGGAAATCATGAGTGTCTAAGCAAAAGGCACCAAGTGTTTGTCTGGAAATGAGGTTTCTAGAAATAGAAAAGTTTTCAAACATCAACTAGCAAGTGTGTCAAATTTCTCAGGCAAGATGATAGATATCATCAGAGGTAAATAAAGAAGAATGTCCTTCAAAAGTAGAGTGGCCACATGTCTCAGGTCACAGCCACCAGTGCCCTGGCATAATTATTTACAGCACTCCCTTAATGTCTCAAAAGTGACCCAGTTTGGCAATTACATTGTTATCCTACTCAAAAGTAATATATAACAATGGAAAGGCAATGACTTTAAGAAGGGAGGAAGGACCCTCTGCTTGCATAATGGCTTCCCATAAAGGTCTGAGGAGCATCTGTTTGGGTGTATCCACTCAGCCATTTAATTATTCATTTACTGATTCAGCCATTCAACAAAATTTCAACACTTATTATACCCTGGCACTGTACACACTCTGGGGTAAATACAAAAATGAAGCCTGAGACCAAGCAAGAGGGAAAGACAGACAGATAGATGTGTAAATACATAGATCTAATAGATATAACAGTAAATCTGAATGGCACTGGGAACCCAGATAAGGAAGTAATTTTTTGAAAAATATAGAAAACTCTGCATGGAAATGTTTAAGCCCACACAAAATCATTACATACAAAAATAATCCATAAAAGTCAGACTTCAGAATAGATCTACTAACAAAATAGCAATAAGAAAAAAAAGTTAACAAAATCTATCACTTCTAAATCATAAGGATATAAATAAGAAGGCCAGAACATAGTCCTTGTGAATTTTGGTAAATAAATCCCACTAATCATTAAAGATTATATTATGAAAAATTAGATAAATTTTAGGCAAAGGAGTACCAGCAACAACAACAACAACAACAACAAAGCACAGACATTCCAGAAAACTGGGATCTTAAACTAGCCAAAGGAATGACATTTCAATTTTTCATTTTTATTTTTTTATTATTTTGTTAGGATTTTTTTGCTTTTTTCTTTGTTCTCCTTTTTGTTGTTGTTGTTGTTCCTTTATTTCCTACTTCTTTTCATATTATTTTTCAACCACGTGAGCAGCAGACAGGTGAGCGGCGTGCTCTTGTCCAGGGAGCATCAGCCCCATGAGCAGCCTGCCTCGAGGCTAAGAGAAGCAGCCTCATGTGGCCTTCCCCTGTCCAAGGAGCAGCAGCTGTGTGAACAGCCCGCTTCCCTGTCCAAGGAGCAGCAACCACACAAGCAGTCCGACCTGTCCAAGGAGCAGCAGCTGCACGAGCAGTCTTCCTACGTCTGAGGAGCGGCAACCCTGCTCAGCCCGCCCCCATCTTAGGAGCAGCAGCTGCACATGCCTTGCATGAGTCCAAGGAGCAGCAGCTGCACAAGCATCTTGCCCTCCTCCTAGCAGCAGCAGCAGCATGAGCAGCCCGCCCAATCCGAGGAACAGCAGCTGTGTGAGCAGCTCACCCTCATCTGAGGAACAGCAGTTCTGTGAGCAGCCTGGCCCCATTCGAGGAACAGCAACAGCCCACCCCAGTCCGAGAAGCAGCAACCACACAAGCAGACGGCCCATGTCCGAGGAGCAGCAGCCCTGCGCAGCAAGCACCGGTCCCAGGAGCAGAACCACAACAGCCTGTACCTGTCCGAAGAGCAGCAGCCAGGTGAGTGGCATGTCACCATCTGAGGAGGAGCAGCCACGTGTGCAACTCACTCCCCTCCAAAGAGCAGCAGCCTCGCAAGCAGCCCACCCCCGTCCGAGGAGCAACAGACTTACAATCAACCTGTCCAAGTCCTAGGAGCAGTAGCCCCACAAGCAGCCCACCACATGAGAGGAACAAAAGCAGCATGCAGCGGGCCCCCATCCAAGGATCATCAGCCACATGAGCAGACCACCCCAGTTCAAGGAGTAGCAGCAGCGTGTGTAGCCTGCCCCCATCCAAGGAACAGCATCCTCATGATCATCACACCCTCTGTCTGAAGAACAGCAGCTGTGTGTGAAGCCTCGCCCCACCAGCCAGAGGAGCCACCACAGCTGTGAACAGCACCCACCAGAGGAGCTGCTGCCAACTAAGGAGCAGCTGCTACCACAACTGCCCAAGGAGCAACCACAGCCTGAGAAACCACTGCCACCCAAGGAGCAGCCTCTGAATGACTCAACATCTAGATATGTCGGTGAAATCAAACATGAGTAGACAAAGAAACCCCAAAAGGAAAGAAAAGAAAGACTCGCCAGAAAATCAGCTAAGTGAAACCAAGGCATGCAACATGAGAGAAAAAGAATTCAGATTAAGGGTCCTAGAATGCATAAACCGGATGGAGGAAAAAATCAACAACTTATGAACGAAGCAAGAGGAAATGGATGAAAAAAATCAAGAAACACATCAGGCCAGAATAGAATGCCATAACAAGAGATAAGGAAGGACGCTTCATAATACTAAAGGGATCAATACAACAAGAGGATATAACCCTGATAAACATATATGCAACCAATGCAGGATCACCCAAACACATAAAAAAAAAAAAAAACACAACAAAACTCCTGGAAGATATCAAGGGAGAGATCGACAACAACACAATCATAATAGGGGACTTAAACACACCACTGACATCATGGCATAAATCCTCTAAACAAAAAATTGGCAAAGAAACAGCAATCCTAAATGACTCACTAGGTCAGATGGACTTAATAGACATCTTCAGAACATTTCACCCCAAAGCCACGAAATATAAGTTTCTCTCAAGTGCTCATGGGACATTTTCAAAAATAGTCCACATATTGGGTCACAAACAAATTCCTCAAATTCAAGAAGATTGAAATCATACCAAGCATCTTCTCAGACCACAATGGCATAATATTAGAAATAAACAGCAGTCGATCCTAGGAACAGTGGCCCCACAAGCAGCCCACCACATGAGAGGAACAACAGCAACATGCAGCCAGCACCCATCCAAGGATCAGCAGCCACGTGAGAAGTCAGATGAAAAAATCAACAACTTAAGTAAGGCCCAAGAAGAAATGAAGAGTGATATAGCTGAAATAAAAAACACCATTGAAAGTTTCAACAGTAGACTAGGAGAAGTGGAGGACCGAATTAGTGAATTAGAAGACAGGAAAACAAAACACACCCAAACTGAACAGCAATTCAAGAAAAAAATTAAAAGACAGGAGGAGAGCCTAAGGGATCTATGAGACAACATGAAACAAAACAACACACTAATAATAGGGGTGCCAGAACAAGAGAAAGAGGAACAAGGATTAGAAAACCTATTTGAAGAAATAATATCAGAAAACTTCCCTGAGGTGGGGAAGAAAAAAGTCACTCAAGCACAGAGAGTCCCAAACAAGGTGAACCCGAAAAGACCCACACCAAGACACATCATAATTACCATGGCAAATGTTCAGGACAAAGAGAAAATCTTACAGGCCGCAAGAGAGAGACGGAAAGTCACATACAAGGGATCTCCCATTAGATTATCAAATGATTTCTCAACAGAAACACATCAGGCTAGAAAAGAATGGACAGAAATTTACAAAGTGATGCAAAGCAAAGGACTGAATCCAAGAATACTCTATCCAGCAAGGCTATCATTCAAACTTGAAGGGGAAATAAGAAGCTTCACAGACAAAAAAGGGCTAAGGGAGTTTATCACACCCAAGCCAGCAATGCAAGAAATGCTAAAGGGACTGGTTTAAAAAGAAGAACTAAAAAGCCCGGAAAGAAAACAGCCACAAAAAAATAGAAATGGCTATAAACAAGAACATTTCAATAATAACTTTAAATGTAAATGGACTAAATCCTACAATCAAAGGACATTGAGTGGCTGAATGGATAAAAAAACATGACCCATATATTTGCTGTCTACAAGAGACACACCTCAGAATAAGGGACTCACACAGACTGAAAGTGAAGGGATGGAAAAATATCTTTCAGGCAAATGGAAATGGAAAAAAGAAAAGCTATGGTAGCAATACTGACATTGGAGAAAATAGACCTCAAAGTGAAGGAAAGTAAGAAGAGATAAGGAAGGCCACTTCATAATACTAAAGGGATCAATACAACAAGAGGATATAACCCTGATAAACATATATGCACCCAATGCAGTAACACCCAAATATATAAGAAAACTCCTGTTGATCAAGGGTTAGATCAACAACAATACAATCATAGTAGGGGACTTTAATACACCACTGACATCACTGGATAAATCCTATAGACAAAAAATCAGCACAGAAACAGCAATCCTAAATGACGCACTAGAACAGATGGGCTTAATTGACATCTTCAGAACATTTCACCCCAAAGCCACGGAATATACATTACTCTCACGTGCTCATGGGACATTTTCAAAAATAGACCACATATTGGGTCACAAACAATGTCTCCCCAAATTGAAGAAGTTTGAAATCATACCAAGCATCTTCTCAGACCACAATGGCATAATTTTAGAAATAAGCTACAATAAAAACAAGCCAAAATACTCAAAAACCTGGAAGCTGAATAGGATGTTATTAAATATTGATTGGGTCACCATTGAGATTAAAAAAAAATTAAAAACATCCTGGAAACTAATGACAATGAAAACACAACAATCCAAAACCTATGAGACACAATGAAGGAAGTCCTGCGAGGGAAGATTATAACTCTACAGGCCTATCTCAAAAAACAAGAAAAAATGGTAGTAAATCATCTAACTCTACATTTCAAAGAACTAGAGAGAGTGCAACAAGAAAAGCGCAGAGTGAACAGAAGGAAGGAGATAATAAACATTAGAGCAGATATAAATGACATAGAGACCAAAAAAAACAATACAGAAAATCAATGAAACCAAGAGCTGGTTCTTTGAAAGGATAAACAAGATTGACAAACCTCTAGCCAGACTCACCAAGAAGCAAAGAGAGAGGACCCAAATAAACAAAATCAGAAATGAAAGAGGTGAAATAACAACAGACCGCACAGAAATGCAAATAATTCTTAAAAAATACTATGTACAACTCTACGCCAACAAATTAGACAACCTGGATGAAATGGACATATTCCTAGAAAACTGCAACATTCCAAAACTCAATCAGGAAGAATCATGAACATAGATGCGAAAATCCTCAACAAAATCTTAGCAAATCGGATCCAGAAGTACATCAGAAAGATCATACATCATGACCAAGTAAGATTTATCCCAGGGATGCAAGGATGGTACAATATCCGCAAATCAATAAACGTGATACATCACATAAACAAATTGACAGAAAAAAAACACATAGTCATATCAATTGATGCAGAAAAAGCATTTGACAAAATCAAACACCCATTTTTTATAAAAACTCTCAGCAAGGTGGGAATAGAAGGATCAAACTTCAATGTAATAAAAGCTATATATGACAAACTCACAGCCAATCTCGTACTAAATGGACAAAAACAAACACCATTTTCCCTAAGAATAGGAACAAGAGAGGGATGCCCACTTTCACCACTCCTGTTCGACATAGTACTGGAAGTATTAGCCATTGCAATTAGACAAGAAGAAGAAATAAAAGGCATCCAAACTGGAAAAGAAGAAGTAAAACTGTCCTTACTTGCACATGACATTATATTACACATACAAAACCCTAAAGACTCCATAAAAAAACAAACAAACAAACAAACAAAACCTACTAGAACTAATAAACGAATTTGGCAATGTAGCAGGATACAAAATTAACACCCAGAAATCTATGGCTTTTTTATACACCAATAATAAACTCACAGAAAGAAA
>NW_006295919.1:83308-85458 GCF_000327345.1 Myotis davidii
ATCACCAATCATAAAGAATATATGCACCCATATGTTCATAGCAGCACAATTCACCATAGCTAAGATCTGGAAAAACAGCCTAAGTGCCCATCAGTAGATGAATGGATTAGAAAACTGGTACATCTACACGATGGAATACTATGCTGCTGTAAGAAAGAAGGAATTCTTACCATTTGCAACGGCATGGATGGAACAGGAGAGCATTCTGCTAAGTGAAATAAGCCAGTCAATGAAGGAAAAATACCACATGATCTTACTCATTCATGGATAATAAAGACCATTACAAACTTATGAACAAGAATACATACAGAGGCAGAGTAGCCTCAAACAGACTGTCAAACTACAGCGGCAAGGCCGGGGAGTTTTGGTGGGCAGGAGGCTAGAGTAAGAGGTCAACTGAAGGACTTGTATGCATGCATATAAGCATAACTAATGGACATAAGACACTGGGGGGTAGGGGAGGCCAAGGGATTGTCAAGGGCTGGAAAAAGCAGAGACATATGTAATTCTCTTTGTAATACTTTAACCAAGGAAACAATTAAAAAATTTTAGGCAAAGAAAATCAATAGAATAGAAGTTATGGGTTCTAATTCTAGCTCTCAAAGCACAAAGAAATGTAAACAGGTAGTACTTTTCAGAGTGGCTGAGGAAAGACCAATAATGAAAAACCACTTAGAAAAAATTTTAAAAGTTTTGTTGAGACTAATGAAAATACTTTGTAACCACCAGTCTCAAAGATTACTCTAAAAACAGTAGAAGAGAGAATCAAAACATCTCTCAGGTAACAGAACACTGAGAAGAAATAAAATGATTTAACAACACACACAATTAAACAACAATGCTTAGCTATGCATACATGCTCATTGTAAAGTTTACTTTAAAATAATCATTTTAACTTGCGGCTCATAAAAACTAAATCATTGATAATTTTTAAGAAGAGTTAAGTAGGGTGTGACTTTTCTGAAACCGTCCTTGAGCTTACAAACAAATCATTAATAACTCACCAACATGTGATACAATTTATAATAGGTTCCGTAAGACAAAAATGTATTTCTCTAATATCAGTTCTTCTAATAGCAGCCCTGTTATAGTACAGCACTCATTTTCTATTTCTGCTAGTAAAAATTAAGTCTAGATTATCAATGCCTTATCATTAGATGAAATCATCCTTCTACCTATTTTAGAAAAAAAAAATCTGTTTCACTACAAATATGACTCAGAGTAACTAGAACTGCAGGTCTGCATGTAGTCTTTACAAGAAATTTGCCTGTTTGGAAGCATAACAAAAATGGGACAGGTGTACACAGTGGAACTGGTGAAACTGCCAGATGAAAATTTAAAACTAGGAACATATTTTGATAGACTAGTGACAAAATCAGAATTCTATCTGGAGAAGAATTGATCTTCCCCCTATCTAGGATAAAAATTTAAATCCTGTATATAAAGTTTTGTTGCTCTCACAACACTAAATATTTAAGGGTTAGTGTCCACAATACTTCTCCAAAGTACACAAAATTACAAAGAGAAAGTAAGCAAATTCACTAACTCTATGTAGGACCAAATCAAGAGGTCTCTGGGCTCATTAACCCTTATATTTAATTTTGGTCATTTTTAAAAGTTTATATGAATACATAGGCACATAATAAAATACTGAAAAATCTGTGAAACATTCATTGAACATAATTGTGTAAGCATAAATCATGGTCTTGAATTAAAGTACCAAAAGCTTCTGCAATAATAACCAGATACTGTATTTTAAAATACCTAGGGAAATAAATTTTAGGAAAAGGTCATTTCTAACTCCCTAGTGTCTAATCTGCTCTACAGGGTTAAAAATCAAACCAACTAACAACTCTAAGTGTAGGGGGTGGCTCAACTGAGAAAAAGAATGTAAAATGAAGAGTCTGGTAATGTCTGAAATGTTGTGCAAGAATTGCTCTTTCAGCTTGGAGTAGCAAGTGCCGGAAGCCGGTCCATCCTTGCTGCTTGACACAGTCGCTACAGGAAAGAAACATCTGCACAGCATATGTTTCAAGGGACCTGGCGTATATAGCATACTATTCTTAATATGTTTGCTCCCCTTAGCGCTGTGTGTTTTAACCAAGGTCACCTCTCTGAGAAAGGTTGTTTCCCCAGGTAGGGATTTTCCC
>NW_006295920.1:0-662 GCF_000327345.1 Myotis davidii
GTGACAGTGTGCTGGGGGATGTTTGCACACCAGCGGGGGATGTGCACAACAGAGGCCTTTGGCTTTACAGATCTGCAAAGCCCCGTGGTGTGGCCAGGAGGATGTCAGTCTGGCCTGCCACTGTTGCTGTCCCTGTGATACTGCACCTTCTGGGCCAGGAAGTGGATCTTGCGCAGCCACTCCTGGGCACTGATGGCCTGCAGGCACTACTTCAGCTCAGCCTTCAGGCTCCACTTGGTGAGCTCACAGTCAAAACCACCACCATGTGGGGAATACAGGCCGCCCTCCGCCTGCCTGCCTCCCCTCTCTAGAGGCTCTCTAAACTGCTCACCTGCCCAGAGTGACTGGGGTTGGGCGGAAGCCAGGCGTCCTGCCCTGACCAACCCCAGCCGATCCACCCCTGTGCGAGCTGCTGCCCCACCGGGAAGGGTCATGGATCCAGGTCCCGGGACCGCAGACAGCCTCAAGTTCTGCCCCCTGCCTGGCAGGGTCACTGATCTGTGTCTTGGTCCTGTGGGCAGCCTCAAGTGCTGCCGCCCTGCCTGCCAGGTCACAGATCCGGGTTCCAAACCGTGGACAGCCTCAATCACTGCCCCCTGCCTGGCAGAGTCACAGATCCAGGTCCCAGAACTGTGGACAGCCTCCTGCACTGTCCCCCTGCC
>NW_006295921.1:0-403 GCF_000327345.1 Myotis davidii
CACAGTGCGTGAGGGTGAGTGAACGTTTGACCTCAGCACTTCGAAGGCCTGGGCGCTCGCTGGGAGGCCCCCGGGACCAGCTGGGACTTTTGTGGTTGATCCTCACCTGAGGGTATTTCCCGTTGATATGTAGAGGGTGGAAGGGAGGGGGAGACACAGAGGGAGAAACATCTACGTGAGGGAGACACACCCATCGGCTGCCACCCACATGCACCCCAACCAGGGCCGGGATCGAGCCTGCAACCAAGGCATGTGCCCTTGACTGGAATCGAACCTGGGACCCTTCAGTCCACGGGCTGACACTCTACACACGGAGCCACACTGGCCAGGCTGGGACTTTGTTTTAAACGGTCACCCTGCCTGGGAAGAAAACCCCTGTCCCAGCCGCAGAGGTGGCCGGAGC
>NW_006295921.1:3496-4354 GCF_000327345.1 Myotis davidii
GGTGTCCCTCTGGAGCCCCAGTTTGGGGCCTGCAGGAGGCAGCTGATCCATGACTCTCTCTCATCATGAATGTTTCTCTCTCTCTCCCTCCCTTCCTCTCTGAAATCAATAATATAAATATATATTTTTTTAAAAAGGATTTCAAAAGCACCAGCCATATAAAGGGAGACCTGCCCACGCCCGGGGCGGACACGCCCGTCTTTATCGAACACTCAGGAGCCTGCGAGCCTGTGACGTACAGCCCTTGCATTGATTCAGCCGGCCTGAGGACTATTTAGGTGTTTCTCCCTGGCGGACCTTCACGGGGGTCCCTCACCCCAACATTTCTGTGGCCACGTTAAAAATAATAAAATAAAACCACACACACGTGGTTTCTGAAGAATGCAAATTCCAAGGCATTTAATAAAAATGTACTTTTAATACCTGGCAGTGTCACCTTGCAAATAGCTTTGATGTAGGATCGCTGCCTGCAGAAAGCCGGAGCTACCCGGTGTCATCCGTACCTGCCTGTACGACACCTTCCCTGAGAGAGCAATTAGGGCAGTGGAGGCTGGGGCTCCTGCTAATCTCTGAAAGGACATGTACGCCGCAGCGAAAGGGGAAAGGGCCGTGATCAGCTGTGAAAGGGAGGAAAGAATCCTAACAGCTCCCACCCCGAGGCACCTGGTAAAAATGCAGCCGGCGCCTGGAGTCTCCAGGGTGGGCTTTTCCGCGGAGAAATGAAACACCGGCCTGGACTGAAGGGTCCCGGGTTCGATTCTGGTCTGAGACGCACAGCTTGGTTGCAGGTTTGATGCCTGGCTCTGGTCAGGGCGTGTGCGGGAGGCAACCAATGGAAGTGTCTCCCTCACATCGCGA
>NW_006295921.1:23583-24022 GCF_000327345.1 Myotis davidii
TATAAAATAAATATCAAAAATATAAGTCTTTGTTTTACTATGGTTGCAAATATCAAAAGATGTCTGTATGTGACACGGCACCAGAGTTAAGTTAGGGTTTTCCAAAATGCCGGCACGCCGAGCTCAAAAGATTTGCCATCACTGCCCTAGAGTCTAATAAGGATTTCAGCCCTGGCCGGTTTGGCTCAGTGGATAGAGCCTCGGCCTCAGTGGTCAGAGTCCAAGGGTCCCAGGTTCGATGCCCGGGTTGCCGGCTCGATCCCCAGTTTGGGGCCTGCAGGAGGCAGCCGATCAATGATTCTCTCTCATCATGGATGTTTCTATCTCCCTCTCTCTCTCCCGTCCTTTCTGAGATCAATAAAAATATTTTTTCAAAAATTTAAAAAGTAGACCTAGCCAGTTTGGCTCAGTGGCTAGAGAGTCAGCCTGCGGACCGCAC
>NW_006295921.1:24324-26693 GCF_000327345.1 Myotis davidii
GTGGGGGCGCCACGGGGGCTCCTCGGTGCCGCATGGAGTTAAATGGTCCCGCCTGCGTGCTCGTGCTGGTGTCAGTCGTTACGATCCCTGGCAACGCGCCTCCGCACGCGCGTCTGCGTTTGTTACCACTGAGCTGAGCTCTCCCTGCGCCTTTCAGCTGCCCCAGTGTTTCCTCTAAGAGCCTCTGTGTAGAGCTTTTAAAAACACCCCCCTGATGTAAACGCATGAGGCCTCTGTGTAGCTGTAGGTCTTCGAAGAAAAGGTGAAGGGCGCTGGCCTGTTTGGCTCCGTGGCTAGAGCACCGGCCTGCAGACTGAAGGGTCCCGGGTTCGATTCTGGTCTGAGACGCACAGCTTGGTTGCAGGTTTGATGCCTGGCTCTGGTCAGGGCGTGTGCGGGAGGCAACCAATGGAAGTGTCTCCCTCACATCGATGCTTCACTTGCTCTGTCTCTCCCCCTTCCTTCCACTTTCTCTAAAAATCAATGGGAAAATATCCTCGGTGAGAATTAACCCCACAAAAAACAGTGAAGGGGCACAGAGTGTCCATGAGTCGGAGGAACAGGTGCCTGGGAAAGAATCAACCCTCCGGCCGACACGTATGCGGGGCGTCCAGGAGGCCCTCCGTGCCCGCGGGCTCACGCAGTGCAGTCCCTTCCACAGAGAAGGCAGACGGGTCCACGTTTCATTTTCCTGTCCTCTCTGCTCCCAAAGAGAATCTCTCTGTGGTTCCTGCGGCCGTTTTTTCTCTCTAAAAGGGAGGACAGGGGCATGGCCTGTTCCCCGCCCCGTGCCCGTGGGGCGGGAGGGCCGTAGTGCGCTCTGATGGAGCCGGCCGGATGTTTTATGAGTCGGGTGGGAAGGAAGGCACTATGTCTTTAAGCTTCCCCAGGTGCTCAGGTGCGCGGGGAGCCGGGCGAAAGCGTTGACCAAGCACTCTGAGCGCAGGCGAAAGCCGCCTCATTGTGTGACGCGGGGCGGCCGTGATCGATGGCTCCCAACCACAAAGCGTGGCCACGGAGACAAAATTAGTGTTGTGTTAATTACCAGTGTCTGTAATGCTGCCTATCCATAACTGCCTGCAGCCCCCCGTCGCCGGGTCCGAAGGCGGCCCTCGGCCCCACGCGGCCCCACGGGGTCCATGCAGCTCCCAGCGGCCCCACGGCACAGCCACACGCCAAAGAAGAAAGTTTAACAAAGCTTCACTTGCAACACTTCCTTAGAGCAAAAAAAAAAAAAAAAAAAAAGAAAGAAAGAAAATGTTTCTTGTTTAAGGGAAATGCCTTTATCTTTTTCTTTCCGAGCGAGGGAAGGAGCAGACCTTGTTACATGCTACTTGGAGGTGAGCGTGGCGGGCGGAACATGGAGGCGGCCTCGACACCCTCCACATAGGCGTGCGCTCTCGGGGCCGGGCTCTCGCAGTCGCCAGCAGGCGGCCCAGGACCCTCAGGGGGAGGAGGACCCTTCAGTGGTGGAGCCTCCTTGAGCGGAGATGGGCCGCTCTCCAGACATGAGTAAGTGCATCTCGCGTGAGGATGAAGGCTGGCTCCGTTCGGAGCTTGCGGGAGATGAAAGATAGGCCGGCTCCTGGAAACGGCCTGCGTGGCACATGCTATAAATGAGCAGGGAAAGCAATCGAGCTAATAGATTACAGTAATTATCCAATCTTTGGCTAGTTTGTATTGGCAAACTATAAATACAGCGCACACCAGAACAAGGTGCTTACAGAATGTACATGAAAGGTCATTGTAATTTGCGAGTCGCTAGTCATTAGAATATGCTAAAAACCGTGGCTGCGGGGCCCAGATTTTAATGATGAATACATTGATTATTAAGTAGCGGAGGAGGAATGTGCGCGCCCGCGCGGCTGTGGCGTGATGATAGGTCGCTTTATTTTGGGAAGGAAATCAACTCCGCTTCAGAAGCGCGTGCAATCGAGGGATATAATTGCGGCGAGGAAAATTCCTCCGAGGAGCCTGGCACATATTAAAAGCAAAAAAACTTGAGACATGTTTGTGATAAGATTACTAATAAATCTCGGGCACGTCTTAGACTCCTGACAATAACAGGGCCGCGGAGCACTCCGTCTCCCCCCCCAAGCCGCAGGATTTAAGATCAGTCACAAAGCGTCCGAGTTACCAGGGACGCCAGACAGATGCGGCTCCGGACGGGGCCGCTCGCCCGTAAATCTCGCGTCCCTTATATGCAAATTAAACTCCATTTTAAAAGATGATTTTTCACGCCGTGAATCGCCTTTCTTTGCAAAATGCTGGTGATTTTTAACGGGGGAGAGAAGGAGCCCGTGCCGGCTCCGGGAGCGATTTCGCGCCAGAGGGGCTGCCAAGCCTGCCATCGCCTGGACACTGTGGCT
>NW_006295921.1:26813-34139 GCF_000327345.1 Myotis davidii
GATGGAAAATAGCAATAACTAATAAAGAGTAATGCAAGAATAAACTCTTGTACCGCATACTCACAGCTGTAAACCTACTTTGCCCACCTCATGTTGCTATCTTTTTTTTTTTTTAACTCATCATTGGAAAGTAATACTTTTTAAAAAATATACACTGAGTGGCCAGATTATGATGACCACCCCATCAGTACTGCATCGACACTTCCAAGAATACTGAATCTTGAAAACTTCCTAAGGAAATACTCTCAAGGTTTTATTATTATTACTTGCATAACCAATTCACTTCATTGTACTGATGGGGAGGTCATAAAAATCTGGCCACTCAGTGTATATTTTTATTGGTTTCAGAGAGGAAGGGGGAGGGAGAGAGAGAAACATCAACGACGAGAGAGAATCATGGACCGGCTGCCTCCTGCACGCCCCACACTGGGGATCTGAGCCTGTAACCCGGGCCTGTGCCCTGGCTGGGACTCGAACCCTGACCGCCTGGGTCATAGGTCGACGCTCAGCCACCGAGCCACGCCGGCCGGGCCAAGACACGCCTCTCCGATGGCAGAGGGGGTGCCGATGCCCGGTTGCTCTGGGGTGGGACGTTGTCCCTGACCCCCTCCTGGCCTCCATTCCCCTCATTGGTGTGAAACCCCTCCCCGGGCTTTCCTGAGTGTGCTTTCTGGAAAGAGAGGCCCCGTGGGACGGGCCGCGGTGCTGAGGGCTGAGCCAACAGTCACCGTGTGTTTGCTCGTTGTGGGTGCAGCAGCTCCGTCCGCGTCCTGACAGACGGGAGCCCGTGTCCCCCTCGGGCCCGGCTCCGAAGCGCTGGTCTCCCCAGCACCGAGCTCTCACTGGGCGCCTGGCAGGAAACTTGCAAAGGATGAAAGGGATTGTGAGAGTGGGGAGCGCTGCGTGCCCAGAGTACGATTCCACCACCTCACCCACGGGCACCGGAGGTTCGTGGAAAACGCTCGTCCTCTTGGGGGGACCCAGGAGGGAGCCCAGGTGCCGAGTCCCCCCGCACCCCCGCCTGGGGCCCCTGGGACAGTGACACGGGGACACTGATCTGGGGGGAGCACCGAGTGCGGGCTCGATCCCCAGTGGGGGGCGTGCACATAGCACCGAGCTCAGCGGGCAGCCTGGCACGGCTCCTGTGCCCCTCCCCCGCCTGCAGTGGCACGGGCTGGGGGGCTGGGTCCGACCCGAGGCCACAGGGCCTCTGTCTCCTGCTGCTGCGGGGCTGCGACTCCCACGTGAGGGTCTGCCATTTCTTGGATAGAGAGCGGCCGGCCCCAGGCAGGGCTGTGAGGTCAGTGTTTGTGCTTCCCTTTGTGAATCTGCCCTCGAAGCCCACACCCTGTGTGCACACACGCAAATGCACATACGCACACACACTGCACACACACACGCACATGCAAATGCACACACACAAACACACAAATACACATGTGCACACGCACACATGCGCACACACATACACACATGCACACACACAAATAGACGCACGCACACACAAATATACTCACACACGTACATGTGCACACACATGCACACACAAAACACACATACAGGCACACATGTACACCCACAAATACAAACATGCACACACAAATATACTCACACACACATGCACACACATGCATAAACGCACACACACATGCACACACACATGCACACATACTCTCAAGTTAACTGACCTAAAACAAACCCAAATGCTTGCTGATCTGCAGGGGTCAGTGCCTTTCGGGACGAGGGGATGGGCGGCTCCTCGGGGCGAGGCCCAGCAGGTGGGCGGCCCGTCCCCCAGCCCAGGTGGCAGGGCCGCCTCAGCTGTCCATCCAACGGCGACACCGCACAAGGGCAAGAATGTCATTGTGCTTGCCTGGCTGGGGCGGCTCCGTGGCCAAGGGTCAACCTATGAACCAGGAGGTGACGGTTCGAATGCGGCCTGGATCCCCAGTGGGGGGCGTGCAGGAGGCAGCTGACCAGTGATTCCCGCTCCTCACTGACGTTTCTCTCTCTCCCTCTCCCTTCCTCTCTGAAATCAGTTAAAGCTCTATTTTAAAAAAGGTACGTGACCGCCCGTCACAGTCTCAGCTTCCTGTCCCGCCCACACTTCCCGCGTGGGTGTCTGCTTCCGGCAGGTGCCTCTCCCAGGTGAGGATCCCTGCGAGTCGGACACACGCTCCGGGCCGGGAGCACCCTTCGGGGCAGCTCCTGCCAGGCCCGGCTTGATGTTGGGGGTGACGCGGCTCCTCTGGTTTCCACGTGGATGGCTCTCCGCGGTTTGCCACGGGGAGAAGCAGGGTGGCCGGGCCTGCAGTTCTGGTGGTGACACACAGACTTCTCTCATGAAATCCCTTCTTGCCACGGGGGCACGCACCCAGCCTCTGCGCCCCCAATTCCAGGAGAGATCTCACCCTCAGAGGCACGAATGTCTTCAGTAGCTGCACTTCCACCAGAAGGCAGGCGCTCAGCCGAGGCTGTGACGGGAACGTGTCTCAGTGTCCTGTTCGTGGCCACGGTGTGCTCCGTCCACACGAGCGGGGAGGGGCTCCCTTGCCCTGAGCGGGGCGTTCCTCGGCGACATGGGGAGCTGTGCGTGTTTTCGTCTGCATTGCACTTTTTCTTTTTCTGGCCGTGTTAACCCCCTCCCCCCCAGTCTTTAAGGTTTGCTGTCTGTCGGGATGCACTTGTTGTGCTGGGAGTAATTAGCCTGCTCCGAGGATATTAATTAACATGTTGGGAATGTTTTCTTTATTAATGAGAAATTCACACATTCTCCCTAAATTAATCTGTAGAGTTTAAAATTAATTTATCGCGGCCTTTGATGACCTCGAAGCTACGCAGACACAACCAACCGAAGCATTGTACTAACCGTGAAACCATTCATTAAACGTTTTATGCAAATAGTGTTTGTTTATAAACAAATTAACTGCAAGGATTTTCAAAACAGGTGCTGTGTTGTGAATGCGCACTAAATGATGTGGTACTGAAAGAATTAATTAGACCTTCAGATGTAATTAGTCGCAATAATTTGCGTGATTAGCGGCTTGGTGAGGAAGCCAGGCGCACGCATTGTGATGCTCGGGCGTCGCTGCCGTGGCTTTGTCTTCCGCGGGGCGAGGCGGCGCCTGCTCCTCCTTTAGGACATTTTTCAAAAAATCGCTGACATCGCCGGAGCTAATTGCCGGGCGTCCTGTGGGGGGACCGCTGTGGTCTCCCCCCTCTTCCTCCCGGGGCTTCTGCCCACGTGCGGCCACGGGCTGTGCGGCTGCTGGCTCCCACCTTTATGAATTTTTAACAGAGAAAGTTGTTAACCCTAGATCCCTCCGTCCCCAGGGGAAACGACGGCACTTAACACTCCGAGGGTTAAAAGACGGGACACAATTACTGTCCGTCCTGCGTCTGGAGGGCTGTTCGCGCCGGGAGGAGCGGCCGTCATGTCGCTGTCGCCGGCGCCGGGGACGGGTCTCCCCTGCTCTTTCAGGAGACGGGCCGTCACCGTGAGCAGCTCCGCTGATGGGCTGTGGACACGGCCAGCATCACACGTGTGGCGTGTTGACACGGATGTGCGCTAGGCCTGGGCCACCCAGACGCCTGGACCAGGGGCTCGGCCGATGTCGTCTCCAGGCCTGTTGCTGAGGGATGGGCCTCCACCACTCTCTGCTAAGGGTTCACTGAGTGGTCGCTGTGGACGGTCTGCTGGGAAGTGACCAGAATTACTTCATCTACTCACTCATTCATTCACTCCTTCACTCATTCATTCACTCGTTCATTGTCCATTTATTCACTCACTCATTAATGCACTCACTCAGTCATCCACTCAGTCATTCATTTGTTCATTCCTTCACTCACTCATTAATTTGCTCATCAGTCATTCACTCACTCATTCACTCACTCACTCATTCATTCACTCACTCATTCATGCATTAATTAATTCATTAATTCACTCTTTCAGTCATTCACTCACTCATTTGTTCATTGTTCATTCATTCACTCATTAATTTGCTCATCAATCATTCACTCACTTCACTCATTCATTCACTCATTCATGCATTTATTAATTCATTAATTCACTCTTTCAGTCATTCACTCACTCACACATTCATTCACTCACTCATTCATTAATTCACTCATTCTGTCATTCATTCACTCACTCATTAATGCACTCATTCACCCACTCCCCCATTCACTAATTAATTAATTAACTCATTCGCTCACTGTGTGCTGTTGGGGGCCGTGGTGATTGATAGGGACGGAGGAGGTTCTTTTATGACAGAGCTTCATGCAGAGGCAAACAAGCAAACAGATGATGCGTTGCAGCTCCTTCCAGCCGGGAAGAAATATGAAGACAATAACACACAATAACCTGGTGGCGGGTGGCGGAGGGGGTGGAGGGGCTCTAAGTGGGTCACCGCTTGGCGAGGCTCACGGCGTTCTATTTTAATGCGAAAGCAGCGCTGCCACCCAGACGCGTGCTCGCCCGCCCGCGTGTGGGTGTGCTAAACGCACGGCGCCGCGTCAGCACCCAGCAGGACTCCAGGAAACGTGGGTGCTCGGGGCATGAGGCACAGGACGCGTCGCAGTCCCGCTGGGCCACAGGCTGGTGCACGCTGCTGCCGTGCGACAAGGTCCAGGGGAGAACGTGGGTGGCTTCTCCTCCCTCAGGCACACAGTTCCCCCGGCGGCCGCTCTGAGCAGCGGTCACGCGTGCGTCACTCCCAGGAGATGGTGACGCCCGGTGCAGAGGAGAGGGCGGAGGCCGTGGGAGACGGACGCAGGGTGGGCCTGGCGCCTGCCATCAGCCGTGAGCTGTGTGTGTGCGCTCACCTGGCTGTTTCTGAAACCTGTTCCATGGCCGAAGGGCCTGGTACATTTCACAACAGGCCCGGTCCTGGGGGACACAGCAGGCTGAGTGACCGGGGAAGGCTGGGCGCTGTCTGAGTTCCTTCTCCAGAAATGAGAGAGTCTAGTTTTGGCCTCAGAGGATTTAGAGACGACGCGTGTGCGTGGCCGTCAGAGCAGAGCTTCCCCGGACTTTCTCGGAGGCGGGGTCCCGCTCACCCCCTTTCCAGCCGGTGTTTGCCAAGCAGCCTTGGACGTCTGCGTGGCCTCGGCTCGCTTGGGCGGTGAACGATGAAAAGCCAGAGACTGTGGCGCTCGATTAAAATGAACACCCAGGGGAAGCCCTGGGAGATGGATGGGGAGCCCGCTGCTAATTTATGTGGACTCGACTCCAGTGGCAGAGGGACATGTTTTTCCTCGGCAACTTTTAAGGAATTAGGTTTTAGAGCTGAGCCGGGGCAGCATTCCACTTACAGCGGAGGGGGCCGGGGTGTCAGGGGGCCCTCGCGAGCCGGCACATTCCCACATGGCGCCCCAGGCTGCCGGCTTCGGGAAAAAAAAACTTTGGGTGGGGGGCAGGCGTGTGGCCTGGAGCCTGGGGAGGGGGCGGATGGCCGTGTCTCGGTGCCCGGAGAAGCCCTTCCCGGGGGCCTCACAGCTCTCTCCTGGGGCCTCTGCACGGCCGCCCTCCTGGGGCTGGGGCCATGAGAGGTACTTACTGAGGTCTCAGAGCTCTGTCCCCAGGAACCACCTCATCCTGCAGGATTCAACCTGAATGCCAGCCGGACTCCCTCTGATACAACCTCCCCGGCAGCTTCTATCTGTGATCATGACCTGTGTGTGCGTCCTCGGGTGTGGTCTTTATAACCCTGCACCTGCCTCACACCTGCCCTGCACCTTCCTCACACCTACCCTGCACCTGCCCTGCACCTGCCTCAGACCTGCCCTGCACCTGCCTCACACGCGCCCTGCACCTTCCTCACACCTGCCCTGCACCTGCCTCACACCTGCCCTGCACCTGCCTCACACCTGCCCTGCACCTGCCTCACACCTGCCCTGCACCTGCCTCACACCTGCCCTGCACCTGCCTCACACCTGCCCTGCACCTGCCTCACACCTGCCCTGCACCTGCCTCACACCTGCCCTGCACCTTCCTCACACCTGCCCTGCACCTGCCCTGCACCTGCCTCACACCTCCCTGCTGGAACCACCCACTGGTTGCCTGAGACCAACCAAGTGCCTAGTGTGCACCCTCCTGACTCCTGGCTCCTCCGCCTCTGTGTGGTGGGGGGTGGGTCAGGGGACCCTTCCCCTCCCCCTCCCGCCGGCCTGTCCTGCCCGTTCTCTCCCAGGCGCTTCGGAGCCATGGATGGTTCCCTGCCCCAGATGTTCCTGAAATCTCACCCGCCTGCACATCACTGGCTCCTGAGAACATGCCCGTTAGTCGTGAGCCCCAGGGAGACCCGAGCAGGACGCCGGCTCCTCCTCCCTGCGCGTCCCCCGCCCTGAGCCTCAGGCTCCCCCGCTGTGGACGCCGCGTGCCTGGCGCCTCCGATAGGTCACGAGCCCAGGCGTGGTGTCAAGATGGCCGTAGCGCCAGGGGCCATTAGGCCAGGCCATCCCTGGCCCCGCTTACGTCCGTTTGAGTCGTTGGTGACCCGCTTATTTTGGGTCATTTTCTCTCTCTGTCTGTCCCTCACTTTCTCTCTTCACTGTGAGGCACGAAAACCAGTGTTTAAAACTGAATAATATTTGGATGGACAGAGTTCTTGTCAAATATGTGCTCAAGCACCTTTGGGGTGGAAAAGGTTGGGAGCGGACATATCCCCTTAGACCAGCGGCTCTCAACCTTGGCTGGACATGAGAGTCACCTGGGAATCTTTTTAAAATCCTGATTTCTGGGCCTCATCCTCCGGAAACTCTGTTTCTTTGTTATGGGGAGGGGCCACAACGTTAATAACAAAGAAACAGAATTTCCGGAGGACGAGGCCCAGAAACCAGGATTTTAAAAAGATTCCCAGGTGACTCTAATGTGCAGCCAAGGTTGAGAGAGGCTGCCTTAGACTGGGGTGCCCGGAGCTGGCGGCCAGCCGCCTGGAAGAGGGCCATGTGTCCGAGAAACCCGCCGTGCCCTTGGGGTCTGGCCGCCCGGGACCCAGAGCGGAGGCTCTGGTGGGAGGGCTTGGGCGACGTTAAAAACGGGGAAATGACGCGAACAACAGCCATGATTAATCCGAGCCGTCATCCCCGAAGAGCCGGCCATCTTCCGTGTCTGCGAAATATACGAGGCTGCAGATGAAGTTTTCATGGAGACAGGCACGGGGCTCTATTTCACGCTCCCGGCGGACGGCAGCCTTGAGGCTGGAGGGAAGGGGGTCGAGGTGGGCGGAGGGGGGAGACACCGCCTCCCGTCTCTGGCAGAGGCGCCTGGGGAAGCGAGGCGTCCTGTGTGGCTCCTGCGAAAGCTCACGAGGCGAGGCAGCTCGC
>NW_006295921.1:34298-34889 GCF_000327345.1 Myotis davidii
TTTTCTGTCTTCTTCTTTTTTTAATCCTCATTCGGGATATTTTTTCCATTGATTTTTAGAGAGAGAAGGGAGAAGGCGAGAGAGAGAAACACCGATGTGAGAGACACATTGAATGGTTGCCTCCCATATGCCCCAGGGCCGGGAGACTGCAACCGAGGTGCGTGCCCTGGACGGGAATTTGGCCTCGGCTCGCTTGGGCGGTGAACGATGAAAAGCCAGAGACTGTGGCGCTCGATTAAAATGAACACCCAGGGGAAGCCCTGGGAGATGGATGGGGAGCCCGCTGCTAATTTATGTGGACTCGACTCCAGTGGCAGAGGGACATGTTTTTCCTCGGCAACTTTTAAGGAATTAGGTTTTAGAGCTGAGCCGGGGCAGCATTCCACTTACAGCGGAGGGGGCCGGGGTGTCAGGGGGCCCTCGCGAGCCGGCACATTCCCACATGGCGCCCCAGGCTGCCAGCTTTGGGTGGGGGGCAGGCGTGTGGCCTGGAGCCTGGGGAGGGGGCGGATGGCCGTGTCTCGGTGCCCGGAGAAGCCCTTCCCGGGGGCCTCACAGCTCTCTCCTGGGGCCTCTGCACGGCCGCCCGCC
>NW_006295921.1:36298-39131 GCF_000327345.1 Myotis davidii
ACCATCCCCAGCCCCTCTGGTTCCACTCTGTCGGCTTCCAGACCACCATCATTGCGCCTGCACGTTCCTTCTGTCCCCTAAGGCACGTGGCAGCCACAGCTCTTTTATTGTTTTAATTCCTCACCCAAGGGTATTTTTTTCCATTGATTTTTGGGCAGAGAGAGAGAAGGAGAAGGCGAGAGAGAGAAACACCGATGTGAGAGACACATTGAATGGTTGCCTCCCATATGCCCCAGGGCCGGGAGACTGCAACCGAGGTGCGTGCCCTGGACGGGAATTGAACCCGGGACCCTTCAGCCCGCAGGGTGACGTTCTATCCCCTGAGCCACACCGGCCAGGGCTCCAGGTGCTTTGCAAAGGAGCTGTTGGTGGACTGTGTCCGGTATGTTGTGGGGTCCAGCCCGAGCGTCTCCAAGGGAGGAAGCGAGGCCGGCTGGCCCGCGTCGGAGCTCACGGGTCTGGCTCCAGGACGGGGAGAGGGTCTGCACCGCGTGGTCCGAGCAGCGTCCCTGGTTGGTGAGGGGGGACCCAGCCCGGAGTAGCGCCTGGGCGATCCCTTCCGCATCGGAGGCACAAGGACGTCTCACGGGCCATCGCCTTCCGTCCGCTCTCCTTGGGGCGATGCCACGGGAGCCCAAGGTTTCCTGCCGCCGGCCCGACGGGAGGGGGGAGGGACGCTGGAGCAAAGTTGCCCTGTCCCTCCCTTGTCACCGCGAACTGCGTCCGCGTCCAGAGGTCCCTATGTCTGGCCACAGGCGCGTCCTTGCAGCGGTCTCTGTGGGCCCGGCCGACACAGCACATATGTTCCGATGATTATAGGAGTTTTATTTTCATCTGGCGTTTATGTTCTATCAGTATTTGTGCGTTTACCAAATAAAGTGGTAGCTGCATGGAGATCGTAACTTCTGAGAGAGGCCAATGACAGACGGCAACCTGTGACCCAGCAGCATGCGGGCAGCTCGGAGCCCGCGAGCCCGAGCCCGAGGCCGCGGGGAGCCGTGGGGGGCGGGGGGCTAATGGGAGCCTCAGCAAAGCCGCCTCGATCCCGGCAGATAAATCACGCCCTGCCTCTTTGTATCTCTGTGGGGCTGTGCTACATAAATTATGACCAAATATAATTTAGGCGATCAGCCTATATTTCTGAACATCCATCTTGCACATTTTTAAGCACAAAATTACCATTTTTTGCAGAAGTATAAAATTGAGACAAATTTTCCCCCATCTGTGCATTTAGCTTCCGCCTACGTTATCGCCGCGGACGGGTTCAAGGGGACCTCGCTGCCGTCCGGAGGGGATGCGCCCGCGGCGATATAACTGCATTAAGATCTGCATAAACGGGGTGAAGTCCGAGTGGCGGGGGGACGCGGGGTCGTATATTCTCTCCTAAATGGAGATGTAACTTCCCTGGAAGCGGCGTCTCCGCGGCCCTGAGGAGGGTGAGCCGTTCCACGTTCCCAGGTGCTGGCGTGGGGCGTGCTTACGGGAAACGCTCTGGAACACGCAGAGCGGGCAGCGGGGGCTGGGCCGGCCGGAGACCTCCAGCTGTTGGCTGGAACTTGAACTCTGGAGGGACCCACCGGGGTGGCCGGGCCCTTGGAGCCCCGATATCCTGTCACCCAAACATGTACCTCGTCTTTCTGAGTCATGTCAGGGTGGGGGGTGGGGTGGGGTGGGGATCTGGTGTCTGTCCACCAGGAGGAGGCACAGGGCTGCTGCTGTGACTTCCAGGGGCTGGCTCCGCGGGAGGCCAGGGCGGTGCTGCTGCTGTACAACAGTGGGGGACCCTGAGGTGGGTGAGCAGCATGGCTATGGCCACCAGCAGGGAAGGCCACACTGTGGAACTGAGCCCAGGTGGGGCACCTTGGGGCCTCCTGGCACTTTGCCTCAATGAGCTGTGCAAGGATCTTATGGGCTCTGCCCTCCGGACCACGCGTGTGGCAGGCACCGGAAGTACTCAGCTTTGTCCCCAGGCCGCACCTGTGTAGGGTCAGGTAACCTGACCTGGGCAGCCTCCGCCTGTCTCTTAGCTGTCACGACAATGTTCAGCATCCAAATTAAAATTACAGAGCATGGCCCTACCTGGTTTGGCTCCGTGGGTAGAGCATAATTTTCAGACCCTGCAGATTGAAGGGTACTGGGTTCGATGCCCGTCAAAGGCACATGCCTGGGTTTCGGGTTCGATCCTCAATAGGGGGTGTACAGGAGGCAACTGATCAATGATTCGCTCTCATCATTCATGTTTCTATTTCTCTCTCCCTCTCCCTTCCTCTCTGAAATCAATAAAAAATATATGGCATCAAGCGAGCGGTGGTTTTCTGTGGGGGGTGGGGGGGAAGGGCGGCTCTCTGAGCTGGCAGGGCGCCTCCTACAGCTCCTGCTGGGGAGTGGGGGCGGGGGACGTTAGAGCCTGTGGTTTAAGTGGACACGCGTTTCACCTCCAGCGCGAGGCCCGCTCCCTCCGTTCGCCTCCATCCGCGCGTTTGAAGGTTCCTAGTGGGTTTGCACCTTCGTGGCTCTTCGCTGCGAGGCGGGTGTGCGGTCAGGCAGGGCCAGACCGCGGGGAATGCGCTCTCTACTCAGCCCGGGTTCTTTTTCCTCCTCGGTTTCCCCAAATGTGGGATAGAGTTGGACAAAGTGACTTCTTTCCCCCCTCACATACTTTTATTGATGTCAGAGAGGAAGGGAGAGGGAGAGGGAGAGATCGAAACATCAGTGATGAGCGAGAAGCATGGACCGGCTGCCTCCTGCACGCCCCACACTGGGGATCGAGTCTGCAACCCGGGTCTGTGCCCTGACCAGGAATCGAACTGTGACCTCCTGGCTCATAGGTCTC